>NC_134094.1:84790119-85090119 GCF_000715075.1 Nicotiana tabacum | reverse complement strand
TTCTAAACTCGTAAACTTCTAAATACATAAACCTCCGAATTCATAACTTTAGAACTTGTAAACCGAAAAATGAAAATATATAAAAAAAATATTTTTTTCCTGGTAGGAGTGAGGTGCAGAAAAACGAAAAAATAGAAATTTGAAATTGCAAAAAAAAAAGTTTAAAAAAAAACTTTTTTTTGTGCGGAGTGGGGGGCAGTGAGGTGGGGGGAGGGGGTGGATGGTGCTGGAAAAAAAAACATAAATTTCAAAATTACAAAAAAAAAGTAAATTTTTTTTGTGCGGGGTGGGGGGCGGGGGAGGGGGGGGGGAGTGTAGAAAAACGAAAAAATAAAAATTTGAAATTACAAAAAAAAAAAAGTTGGGGGGGCGGGGGTGTAGGGTGGGTGGTGACGGAAAAAAAACTGAAATTTGAAAAAGAAAAAGCTTTATTGGAGAGAGGGTGTGGGGTTAGGTGGGTGGGTGTGAGGGTGTGTGTGGGGGGGGGGGGGGTGAGGGTGTGGAAGGTTGAGATTGAGTTTTGGAAAATATTTTCCCTTCTCTTTATAAGGAAAATATTTTCCTCCAATTGGAGAAAAATGAGTTCATAAGAAAAATATTTTTCAAAATATTTAAGCCAATCAAACATGAAAAAATTGAAAAATATTTTTCGGAAAATATTTTACTTCATACCAAACACACCCTAAGAGTATGGTGAAAATCATGGCGAATTTCTTTAGGAAATTTACTACAAACATCATGAATGTAATAATCACAATGCTCGTGTTTACCCGAAAAACGGATAGAGTTGAATTTATACGTAGTTCTAAGGATACGTGGTATAACTTGGTACAAATTGGAAAAATAAGTAGAAATATATCGAATATTGACTGTAAAAAAGGAATGAAAATACAAACCAAATTGAGTAGAGAATGATTTATAAACAAGCAAGATGAATCAATGTCCAAAGCCCAAAAAAGGATAATCTCTACTATATATCAGTAATAATCTTTGAAATGTGAGAGTGCATTGATGTCTGAATCTTCAATGCCCCTTACAGAAATGATAGTCACTCTTCATATAGTGGAGGAATCCCACTTTAGATATAATTAAAAATACATAGTGGAGATCCCATGATAGATTAGTTAATTAGTTTTTCCTTAACTCCCGCCGAGATTCTCTCCCCTGGTGCTGCTATAACAGCACTTTGTCTCTTAGCTCGATCTTGGTCGGTCTTGGTATTGGTCGATCTCTGGATCTCGAGCTCGATATTCATTCAAGCTCGGTATTGATCGGTCTAGATCTCGAGCTCGATAACACCATTTCACATCATAGTTCGATTTGGACTTGAGCTCGATATTGACTTCGAGCTCGGTATTGATCGGTCCCTGAATCTTGAGCTCGATAACCTGCCTTCAGATCTCATCTCGATATTATGATGACGACCCTCGGTCCATCATGTTCCAATCTCAACTAATTACACGAAGGGAAAAACCGATTTTGACTGTATACAGATAGTCCCCTCGTTTCTTGGAAGGAATATGGCGAGAAACGACATGATTTTCCAAACTCTAACTAGGTGGGCGATGGCAATAGTGATGATCCCAATTATGACGTATGCGAAAAATGTCCCATCGGTCCAGTTACCAAGACATTAAATGTTTGTCAGTCGTTGGTCGACTACTACCGGTTCTGAACCGTCATCATGAGGCCTATAAATATTCAAACTTTTATTCACATCCAAATTTTTTCCTCTACTCTCGTATCTTCTTCAAAAATCCCTCTGCTTCATCTACTTTACATCACAAACAAACCCAATTCTCTTTTCCTTTATTCATTAATGGCGAAAACCTCTAAAACGGTGCCGTGGAAAGAGGCCGCTTCTTCATCGTGGCCTACCGGCGGCGAGGATGCGGCGGAGCCCCGCCCCGAGGAGTTCGTTCTGGTAGGGTGCTCGACTGTCATTGATTTCAAAGTCGAAAAACCCTCTTCGGTACTGGGCCGATGTGAGCCGGTCTCGAGGTACCAGTGTTTAATCACCGAGAAAATTCTCGAAAAGGTAAAAAAAGAATGCAACTGGGGCGACAAGCATGTGATAGTCCCATCGCCCGAAGAATCAATTATTACCCACGTGGAAGGGTTCTTAAGTGTTTATACTTACCCTTTCAGATTGGGTCCATTAGATCCCGTCATCGTCGCTTTTTGTAAAAGATACGACATGACCCTTGGTCAAATTCATCCTTCATTTTGGAGAATAGTGATTCTTCTCATGTAAAATCGAGGGGTATCTTTTCACCCTCGATCACCTTATGTGCCTTTATAGTCCCCGACTCTATCGAGGAGGGCTGATCAAGCTAGCTCGCCGAGCCACTAAAGCGTCGTTCTCAAGTATAGATGAAACTCGTGATCGAGGTTGGATAGGCCGGTTTGTTCGAGTCAAAACCTCGGACCTGATTTCTGCTGCCTACATGCCGTTTCCTGAGAAATGGAATATGAGTCGTGAGTATTTACTTCCTTTCAAGCATTTTAATATGGGGCCGCCTTTCATTTTCTTGATCCACTCTTTCTTTTCTGTTACAGTTGTGGCTTAGTTCAGGATCGATGTTGAGGTCAACCAAGACAAAGCCATTCGAGCATGCTAAATGGCAGGCTCGGAGAAAAGCTCTTGAGGAGGTCAGTGCTCAGGGATTCGATGTTGGAGCCGAGATTGAAATTGCCAAGGCGGAGGAAAACAAGGCTCGAAGGCTGGCCTTCCATGAGGAAGACTCCGATAGCTCGAGCGAATCTAAAGGCGGGGAAGATGCCGAGGACGCGGCCTCCGATGAAGACCAAGCCATTTAGGATCATAGGTAGTTGTTGTTATTTCTATTGAGGCTGCTTCCGGTCTTTGTAAAGAACTTCCTTCGAGCCGAGTTGCCTTTGTAAAAGATTTGTATATAAAACTTTTTCCCTTTTATGGCTTCCGAATCTTTTTGCTTTTTTGTTAATTTATACACAAGTCAAAAGTGCCTTAGCATTGAATAATTATTCGAAGGTCGAATGAGTGTTTGCTCGAACTCGAAGTAAGAGTAGCCTTTAGGCTTTAATGGTCGAGTGAGTGTTTGCTCGAACTCGAGTTAATGTAGCCCTTAGGCTTAATAGTCGAGTGAGTGTTTGCTCGACCTCGAAGTGAGAGTAGCCCTTAGGTTTAATGGTCGAGTGAGTGTTTGCTCGAACTCAAAGTAAGAGTAGCCCTTAGGCTTAATGGCCGAGTGAGTGTTTGCTCGAACTCGAACTAATGTAGCCCTTAGCCTTAATGGTCGAGTGAGTGTTTGCTCGAACTCAAAGTAATGTAGCCCTTAGGCCTTATGGTCGAGTGAGTGTTTGCTCGAACTCGAGTTAATGTAGCCCTTAGGCTTTATGGTCGAGTGAGTGTTTGCTCAAACTCGAAGTAAGAGTAGCCCTTAGGCTTAATGGTCGAATGAGTGTTTGCTCGAACTAGAAGTAAGAGTAGCCCTTAGGCCATATGGTCGAGTGAGTGTTTGCTCGAACTCGAAGTAAGAGTATCCCTTAGGCTTAATGGTCGAATGAGTGTTTGCTCGAACTCGAACTAATGTAGCCCTTAGGCTTTTATGGTCGAGTGAGTGTTTGATCGAACTCGAAGTAAGAGTAGCCCTTAGGCTTAATGGTCGAGTGAGTGTTTTCTCGAACTCGAAGTAAGAGTAGCCCTTAGGCTTAATGGTCGAGTGAGTGTTTGCTTGAACTCGAAGTAAGAGTAGCCCTTAGTCTTAATGGTCGAGTGAGTGTTTTCTCAAACTCGAACTAATGTAGCCCTTAGGCTTAATGGTCAAGTGAGTGTTTGCTCGAACTCGAGTTAATGTAGCCCTTGGGCTTTGTAGTCGAGTGAGAATGATTTCTCGAACTCGAATTAATGGCAGCCCTTGGGCTTGATAGATAGTCCCCGAGTGAGAATGGTTGCTCGAACTCCAGTTAGGGTAGCCATTAGGCTTTATAGTCGAGTGAAGATTTGCTCGAACTCAAAATAAGAGTAGCCCTTAGGCTTAGTGGTCGAGTGAGGACTTGCTTGAACTTGAAGTAAGAGTAGCCCTTAGGCTTTAATGGTCGAGTGAGCGTTTGCTCGAACTCGAGTTAATGTAGCCTTTAGGCTTAATGGTCAAGTGAGTGTTTGCTCGAACTCGAAGTAAGAGTAGCCCTTAGACTTAATGGTCGAGTGAGTGTTTGCTCGAACTCGAAGTAAGATTAGCCCTTAGGCTTAATGGTCGAGTGAGTGTTTGCTTGAACTCGAACTAATGCAGCCCTTAGGCTTAATGGTCGAGTGAGTGTTTGCTCGAACTCGAAGTAATGTAGCCCTTAGGCCTTATGGTCGAGTGAGTGTTTGCTCGAACTCGAGTTAATGTAGCCCTTAGGCTTTATGGTCGAGTGAGTGTTTGCTCGAACTCGAAGTAAGAGTAGCCCTAAGGATTAATGGTCGAGTGCGTGTTTGCTCGAACTCGAAGTAAGGTAGCCCTTAGGCTTAATGGTCGAGTGAGTGTTTGCTCAAACTCGAGTTAATGTAGCCCTTGGGATTTGTAGTCATGTGTGAATGATTCTCGAATTAATGGCAGCCCTTGGGCTCGATAGATAGTCCCCGAGTGAGAATGGTTGCTTGAACTCGAGTTAGGGTAGCCCTTAGGCTTTATAGTCGAGTGAGGATTTGCTCAAACTCGAAATAAGGGTAGCCCTGAGGCTTAGTGGTCGAGTCAGGACTTGCTCAAACTTGCTCGAACTCGAAAAAGGTAGCCCTTGGGCTTTGTAGTCGAGTTAGAATAAGATCCCGAACTCGAAGTAAAGTTTCCCTTAGGCTCGATATATCCATAGAAATCGGATGCAATAAATTCTTGGAGGGACCTCTTTTCATTCTTGTGTGAAATAATCTTACATACGTACATGTTTTATGCTTAAGACTTGAGCAATCTACGCGGGCACGGTTCATTTGACTGTTTGGCCCATACAATAATCTTGTCTTCTCGAGGACCTTTTAATGTAAATCGCTTTCTTTGATGCAGCTGATATCCGAGGGCGACGCCCCCAGTATTCGAGGTTGATCAGATAGAGAAGCCTCAGATACTGATGACGCAACATTTAACACCGAACCGCGGTTCTAAGTTACCTACAATTGTTAGTTTTGAAGCATAAAAAAGAGAAACGAACGGGGGTCGTACCTTAGCAGTAGTATCGCTTTTAGGTGAGTTGCATTCCAATTGTTAGGCCCGATAGCCTCGGTGCTTCCTGACGGGCCTGTCGAAGTCATTTTTGGTCGTGACCCCTGATTATTTCGACCTTGATAATTTCTTCTTTCATTTCTCACATGGTTCCGACCGGGTTCGATGCTCCTCCGATCTTTGTTATATGGACGATATTGATCCCTACTAGACCCTGTCCCGCGATCGGTGTCTCTCTTGGTTCTTTCGAGGTTCATAGCTGGATAAATAGGCTTTGAAGGGACTCCGAATTGACCATCTTCGACTCTGATTTTCGGTTGATACCTATTGTGCACATCGCCTATGTAGTGATAGTGTATTCATTAAGTTTTGCTTTGGTCCTTGAGTGAAAGCTTGAACAGCCCAATCGTCTTCGACCGGTGGTAGATCCATTTGCTCTATTTGGAAACGAGATACGAACTCTCTTAGCATCTTGTTATATTTTTGCCTTACCTTGAAAAGGTCCGACTTCCTGGTCTCGACCTTTATGTCTCTGGCATGTGCTTTTTACGAAAGAATCTGCAAGCATAGCAAAGGAATCGATAGAGTTAAGCGGTAAAATATGATACCATACCATTGCCCCCTTTGACAGGGTTTCCCCGAACTTCTTCAATAATACGGATTCGATCTCGTCTCTTTCTAGATCGTTCCCTTTAATGGCACATGAGTAAGAGGTGACCTGTTCGTTGGGGTCGGTCGTCCCATTATATTTAGGAATTTCGGGCATGAGAAACCTTTTGGGGATCGGTTTGGGAGCCGCGCTCGGGGGAAAGGCTTTTGTACGAATATTTTGGAATCCAAGCCCTTCAATATTGGTGGTGCCCCCGGGATCTAATTAACTCTGGAGTTATAAGTTTCTATTTTTTTGTCGTTTGCTTCAATCCTCTTTTCTCCTAACTCAATTCGTTTTGTCATTTCCTCGAGCATCCTAATAATTTCGGGATCAGTCTCTGTTTCTTGTTAATTTGATCTTACTACAGCTGGCTCCATTTTGTGGGTGATTTCTCGGGGTCGACCGGGATCGGCCCTGCTCGGTGCTTAGGTTTGGCTCTGCAACTGAGCTATTGCTACCTGTTGGACTTGCAACATTTCGAAAATCATACGCAGGCTGATCCCATCTTCTCCAACATTTTGAGTATTTCGAACTACAGATCGAGTTCCACCATGAATGCTATTTTCGGGGTCAGAACGTTGGTTCGCCTCGATGGCCACATGTGAATTAACGTCAATTGGATCTGCAGCCCGAGTTCCAACGGGATCGACGGGTGGCCTTTTATCACCGGTTGTCAGGTTGTTGTTCTCATTTTGAAAGCCAGCTTCGTTGTTGATAGGTTGGGCCATTAATTGAGAGTTCTTCGTTTTTAACTTGAAATCAAAGACACTTCTAAGAGCAAGCGTAAAATGGTGTGTTTTGCAGAGATTCGTACCAAATAACCACTGTTATCCTTAGCCCCACGGTGAACGCCAAACTGTTTACTCGAAAAACGGATAGAGTTGAATTTATAGGTAGTTCTAAGGATATGTGGTATAACTTGGTATAAATTGGAAAAATAAGTAGAAATATATCGAATATTGACTGTAAAAAAGGAATGAAAATACAAACCAAATTGAGTAGAGCATGATTTTTAAACAAGCAAGATGAATCAATGTCCAAAGCCCCAAAAAGGATAATCTCTACTATATATCAGTGTAATAATCTTTGAAATGTGAGAGTGTATTGATGTTTGAATCTTCAATGCCCCTTACAGAAATGATAGCCACTCTTCATATAATGGAGGAATCCTACTTTAGATATAATTAAAAATACATAGTGAGGATCTCATGATAGATTAGTTAATTAGTTTTTCCTTAATTCCTGCCGAGATTCTCTCCGCTGGTGCGACTACAATGGCTCTTTGTCTCTTAGCTCGATTTTGGTCGATCTTGGTATTGTTCGATCTCTGGATCTCGAGCTCGATATTGACTCGATCTCGGTATTCACTCGAGCTCGATATTGATTCGATCTCGGTATTGATCGGTCTGGATCTCGAGCTCGATAATACCACTTCATATCATAGTTCAATTTGAACTTGAGCTCGATATTGACTTCGAGCTCGGTATTGATCGGTCCCTGAATCTTGAGCTCGATAACATGGCTTCAGATCTCATCTCGATATTATGATGACGACCCTCGGTCCATAATGTTCTAATCTTAACTAATTACATGAAGGGTAAAATTGATTTTGACCGTATACAGCTAGCAAGCAAAACATCGACCAGTGATTATGATATGGCAGAAATTGCATTTGATGCGTACTCTACCTTAAAGTTACAATTGCTGCAATGGAAGAGGATGGCTGAAGTGATTTAAGGCATCCTCCCAAGGAGGAGGAGAATCTGAGGCACGTAGTAACTGAGCCATTCGTTGTTTTTTCTTTTCCAATTTTTCTTCAATTTCATCTTCATTCTTTCTTTGGGGGTTTTTTCCCAGCACTAAACATTTCTCAACAGTTAAAGAAGGTTGGGTTTGTACAGTTCTTGGGAATGGGATGAAATTTTGCTAAGGGGATGATTATTATGTATATATACAGCTGCTCTCTTTCTTTGTGTCTTGAAAAGATTTACAGTTGATCCATGAATTCATGATTACTGTAAATTCTGATAGTTTTCGATTTAATGGTCGAAAGGATTTAGAGAGCACGCTAGCTGTGGGGCTCATATTGAAGAAAAACAAAAAGAAAATGAAGAAAAATAGGATGGGAGGTGCCTAACTTTGTTGACAACTTTGTTGAAGAAAAAATGGGATATGTGCCTAACTTTGTTGACAATTTTGTTGAAGAAAATAGTAGGTGCCTAACTTTGTTGAAATATTATAGGACTAAATCAACAACAAGCCATCTTCTTTGTAGTAGTTGGATGGCATCTCTTACTATAAGTAGATGCCTCCATTCTTCATTTCAATTACACCAAAATAAGAGAGAAGCAATAAAAGTTAGAGAGAGTAATCCACAGATTGTAGTCTGTGAAATAAATAGTGAGTGTGAGTAATATTGTAGTGAGGTGTTTTAAATAAAGAGTGTTAATTCTTTCAGGATTGTAGTAGTCTCTTGACACTACTAAGTTGTAATATTATAGTGGTTATATTGCTCCGCTTGGGTATTGTATTTTACCCATTAAAAGAATTGGTGTCGTTGTTACTCTCTTATGTTATTATTATTTGTCGTGGATATTATTCCTGGGTGGGATTATTATTTTTCCCAACAATGTGGTATCAGAGCCATGGAAAATAATGGTACGCTATCTTTTCAGTACCCCCGTCTCACAAAACATAATTATGAGAAATGATGTCTATGTATGAAAGCCATTCTTGGCTCTCAGGATGTGTGGAAAATCGTAGATAAAGGGTATGAAAAACTCGATAATGAGGAAGCTCTGCCTCAAAATAAAAAAGATGTCTTGGCAAAGACAAGAAAGAAGGATCAACAAGCCCTCATGCTCATTCATCAATGTCTGGATGATGCCATGTTTGAGAAGGTGGCAGATGCTACCACCTCAAAGGAAGCTTGGGAGATTTTACAAAATTCTCTTAAAGGAGTTGACAAGGTGAGGAAGGTAAAACTTCAAACTCTAAGGGCTGATTTTGAAGTTTTAAAAATGAAAGAATTCAAATTCGCTTCGGATTATTGTTCAAAAGTGAAGGCTATAGTAAATCAACTAAGAAGATATGGGGAGGACATAGAAGATGTCCGTGTGGTAGAAAATATCCTTCGCACTTTAATACCTAAATTTAATTTTGTGGTGTGTGCTATTGAGGAGTCTAAAGATTTTGACTCTATGATGGTAGAGCAATTGGAGGGTTTGTACAGGACCATGAAGAAAAGATCAAGAGGAGACAAGAAAAGCCATTGGAGCAACTTCTTAAAACTCAGGCATCCTTTAAGGATTATGGAGGTGAAAAGAGTTATCGAGGAAACGGGAGAGGACGAGGCCGTGGTGGTCATGGAAGAGGAAGAAGTAACGGTAAGAACTTCAACAATGAAGTTAAAATCCACCAGACATTCAGAGGCCGGGGTCGTGGATGTAGAGGAGGAAGAAGACGTGGCTACTACCAAGAAAATAATAGAAAAGGTATGACAAATCCAAAATTGAGTGTTATAATTGTCATAAATTTGGCCATTACTCTTGGGAATGTCGTAGCAATGTTGAAGAAAAAGCTAACCTTGTTGACGACAAGAAAGAAGAAGTTGAGTCAACGCTGTTGATGGCACTCAAGGAAGAAGACATGGATGATTGCAGCTCATGGTATTTGGACAATGGAGTAAGTAATCATATGTGTCGATGCAAAGAGAAGTTTGTGGAGATCAATAAAATGGTGAGAGGTAATGTATCCTTTGGAGATACCTCAAAGATTCAAATTGAAGGGATATGTACGATTCTGATCTCCTGTAAAGATGGTAGTCACAAGTTAATTCAAGATGTTTATTATGTCCCAAAATTAAAAAGTAATATTTTGAGTTTGGGCCAACTTCTTGAAAAGGAATATGACATCCACATGAAAAATATGCATCTTTGGCTTAGAGATTCAAGTGAAATTCTAATTGCTAAAGTGCATATGGCTAAGAATAGATTATTCTCTCTGAATCTTAAGACAATTGATGCAAAGTGTTTGAAGGTTAATGTGCAAGATGAATCATGGTGTTGGCACATGCGATTTGGGCACTTAAATTTTGAAGCGCTCAAATCAATGGGAGAAAAGAATGAATTGTGTGAAGCTTGTCTTCTTGAAAAACATGCAAGGAGGAGTTTTTCAAAGGAGGCCATGTCAAGATCAACCAAACCGCTTCATATTGTTTACACTGATGTATGTGGACCAATCAATCCACCTTCCTTTGATAAAAGTAAATACTTTTTACTTTTCATTGATGACTTTAGTAGAAAGACTTGGATTTATTTCTTGAACAAAAAATCTAAAGCTTTTGCTGCTTTTAAAATTTTTAAAGTACATGTAGAAAAAGAAAGTGGCTATGAAATAAAAGCTTTAAGGTTCGATAGAGGAGGCGAATTCACTTCAAAAGAATTTAATGACTTTTGTAAATCTCATGGAATTCGTCTCCCTCTAACGGTACCTTATTCACCCTAACAAAATGGAGTTGCAGAGGAAGAATCGAACGATTCTTAATATGGCTAGATGTATGTTAAAAACTAAAAATATGCCCAAGGAATTTTGGGCAGAAGCTGTATCTTATGCAGTTTATTTGAACAACAGGTCTCCAACAAAGAATGTTAGAGATCAAACCCCTCAAGAAGCATGGAGTGGAAGAAAGCCAAGTGTCAAGCACTTGACAACCTTTGGGAGCATAGCCTATGCTCATGTGCCACATCAAGGGAGAGCGAAGCTTGACGATCGAAGTGTCAAGCATGTGTTTGTTGGCTATGCTACGAGTTCAAAAGGCTACAAGCTATACAACCCAAGTAGCGGCAAGATGGTGGTAAGTCGCGATGTTGAATTTGATGAAGAATTGGCATGGAACTGGGAAGCTCAGGAAGAAACTTCATATGATTTTCTTCCATACTTTGGTGATGAAGAAGAACCAGAGACCATGGAACCTGTGCAGGATACAACTTCACCTCCTTCTCCAACAAATGTTGCATCTCCCTCTTCTCAAGAAAGTTCAATTGAACAACCGTAAAGGACAAGGAGTATTCAAGAGCTCTATGAGGACACAAAAGAAGTTACTAATTTTGATTTTTTATATTGTCTCTTTGCTGATAGTGAACCAATGAACTTTGATGAAGCTATTGAAGATAAAAGGTGGTGACAAGTCATGCAGGAGGAGATCGAGTCAATAGAGAAGAACAATACTTGGGAATTAACAACACTTCCCAAGGGTCATCGAGCAATTGGAGTTAAAGTGGTATACAAGGCAAAGAAGAATGCTGATGGAGATATGGAGAGATACAAGGCACGACTTGTGGCTAAAGGCTACAAGCAAAGGCAAGGCATTGACTATGAAAATGTCTATGCACCTGTTGGCCGCATAGAGATAATTCGTTTGCTCATCTCTTAGGCGACGCAAATAAAGTGGAAGATCCTTCAACTAGATATCAAGTCTTGGAATGAAAAAAAAAATACAAATTAAGGGAGAGATTTGTGGGGCTCATATTGAAGAAAAACAAAAAGAAAATAAAGAAAAATGGGATGAGAGGTGCCTAACTTTATTAAAGAAAAAATGGGATAGGTGTCTAAGTTTGTTGACAACTTTATTGAAGAAAAAATGGGATAGGTGCCTAACTTTGTTGAAGAAAATGGGAGGTGCCTAACTTTGTTAAAAAATTATATGATTAAATCAACAATAAGCCATCTTCTTTGTAGTAGTTGGATGTCATCTCTTACTATAAATAGAGGCCTCCATTCTTCATTTCAATTACACCAAAGTAAGAGAGAAGCAATAGAAGTTAGAGAGAGTAATCCACAGATTGTAGTCTGTGAGATAAATAGTGAGTGTGAGTAATATTGTAGTGAGTTATTTTAAATAAAGAGTGTTATTTCTTTCAAGATTGTAGTTGTCTCTTGACACTACTAAGTTATAATATTATAGTGGTTATATTGCTCAGCTCGGGTATTGTATTTTACCCATTAAAAGAGTTGGTGTCGTTGTTACTCTCTTGTATTATTATTATTTGTCGTGGATATTATTCCTGGGCGGGATTATTATTTTTCCCGACCCTAACAAGATTTTAGCAATTACAAATTCAGAATACGGAGGCAGTAGCATGTAACATCGCTCATCAACAAAACTCTTTTTAAGTTTTACATTCACTAATTCAGTTTCAACTAGATCCAGAAAGAAAAACAAAAGCCTTTTGTTTTAACACATAAATTTATATAAAATATTAAGAATACTTTTTAAAATCTCGTGTTCTTCAATATATGTAAGTTTACTTTAATTAAAAATATTTAACCAAAAACTGATTTCGGAATAAACAATTAAATTTATATTTTTAAGATCTCTAGCAATCAGATTAGTCCAAAGCGAACAACAACAACAATAAATGCAGTGTGATCCTACAAGGTAATGTGTACGCAAACCTTACATCTATCTTTAATAAGGCGGAGAGACTGTTTCTAGTAGAACTTGGCTTAGAAAAGATAAAAGGAAGGGAAACAACAAACAAACCAATCGCAAAACCGAAGCGAAAATACAAAACTAATACTAAGTAATGCAATCAGAAAGCTAAAACAAAAGCAACAAGAAGTAAAACAGAGATCAAGGAATACATAAATAAACGAATGACACTAAGTAATATACTAAAGTAGTTGTTATAAACAAAGACAACACTCAACTACCTAACTATTTACCTTTATTATCATCCTCCAAAGCGTATGCAAAATATTATAAAGTATCAACAAGATAAAATAACAATAAATGTAAAGTAGATCTTATTAAACGTAGGCATCAGGAGGCTGCAATGACGAAATGAAATACAATCCCGAAGATAATAAGGCGATGCTGCTAAAAAAAAATACAATTGAAATACTAGAGAATGCTAATTGCTTTTTTGATGATCTTTACAAATGGTATCAGTAGAATATTTATAGTCGAGCAGGAGCAAGGTTGTTCCGAGCCTCAAGCAGCACATTAGGAATTTGGGTAATGAGAGAACGAGATTCTTGCTAATGGGAACCGCTTAGGGTTAATGGTTCGTGACCACGATCTCTAGCGGGATTCTTTAAATTAAGATAAAGAATTTGAGTTTCTAAACTAATAAGTTATATAAAATACAATATTATTGTTAAAGGTGCAAACATTTAGAAATGTCGTGTTTAACTATTTTTCATTTTATACATCTTGTAATACATAATTACTCTTTCCTTCCCAATTTATGAGGTATTCTTTCCGTTTTAGTTTATCTCAAAAAGATATCATCGTTTTGTATTTTAAAAGTAATTTAATTTAAAAGTTCTTATTATACCTTTAATAAAAAAAATATATAGTCACATAAATTATTTAAAATTTATTTTAGACCATAAATTTTAAAAATATTTATTTTTTCTTAAATTTCCGTATCAAATCAAATGACACCATATAAATGTCGGAAGGAGGAAGCACATCTTACGTAGCATTAATACTTTTGGTATCGATGACATCAAGGCTATGGGGATAGACGAGAGAAAAGACATTATTACCTAGTTGCTTGATGAGTCTGGAACCAAAATGTGGTTCTTTTGGACTCAAAGAATCAAAATATGTGAAAAATAAAATTGGTGACCATAATATATATAACGCCCTTTTATAAGGCGCTATACCTTAACGGCCGTTTGCCCAGTTAAGTATAGCACCCTTTCTTAAGGCGTTATATATATAACGCCCTAACTTACATCTCTATATATATTATGTGGCTCACAAATGATTCCTCTGGGAATAACTGACATAACAATAATTCAATTGGGTATAGCGCCCATATTTAAGGCGCTATACCTCAAATAATTATACTTCCCAGACTGATATTTGCCTTATTTAAAGAGGTTAAAGATTTTGTAAACATCCATTCATAAATATTCTCAAGTCTTCTGAAATATTTCTTTGTTAAATTATTTTGCATTTTGTCATAATGTCTGAAGAGCGAAAAATTATGGTTTCATTATATTGGGGTGAGGGGTGAGGTTGTGGTGGCGAATAATTCAGTAAGCTATAGTTTATCTCTATAGTGTCATGTTAAGTTGCCACTTACAATGGAGTACGATACAATAGTATTGTTGTTATATAAAAAAATGAGTGTGAGCAAACGTTCGGTGAATATTAAAGTAACCGGAAGATATATGTATTTTGTCACTCCGCAAGGGGTTGCTTGCTATGCTGAGTTTAACATCGAAGACGATGAAACTCTGAGAGATTTTTTAAGAACTCCGGATGAATACCGGGAATTTCTTGTGATAAAAATATTGGAAATGTACGTCAAGACTGAAGATGTTCGCAATAATGAGGTTGCACAAAGTAGGGATATCCCTCAATCATCGGGTGATTATTTTGGAGCAATTTTAGCCGAACAAGTTTCAGGTAAAAGAGTTTGGCCTGATCTAAATTTATCTCTACAAGCGAATGATGAGCGAGAAAATAATTTCTCCCCTAGTTTTTATAATCCATAAGGCGAGTGGTAAACTTCAATTTTTCTTTGTGTTACGATGTTTATTTTTGATGTATTGAATTTGCATTAACACTCATATATTCCACAGGGGGTACCGGCCAGATATGAATTTTACAAGTTATGAACCAACGCCCAGTTGGAATATACCTAGTTTTGGTGTGTTGGATCATGGTGGTCTATCCGAGAGTCATCACCAACAGGATAGGTGTCCATCATGGGATATCAACATATTATGATTTGTAAGTGAACTGATAAAGCTATACGTAAAGTTTGGATCAATTTGAGTAACTCATTATTTTGTTGGTTGTGTAGTGAAAACGAGCAACTTGAAGGTCCCGTCCTTATTCAATTGCCCGAAGACGAAATATTTAATCGGGATCTGGCAGATGTGCAAAGTCAGGAAGAGAATAGTGATTATGACAGCTGCTCCCCAGCTGTAATTATGTAAATCATCTAGCCGCTCAAGATGATGAAGAAATCTCAAGCTGTTTAGGTTTCCCGAAGTGTTCGGGAATAATACCCCTCCAAACATAAGCAACATCAACAACCTCATGTACTAGTTAATATGAAGATCCGGTGTATCATCCGTAATGTCCGCATGTATCGCCTCCAGATGCAGCCGGACGGGCGTCAACTGCATACGACTAGCCCCAACCAATGCAGCCTCATTCGCTGGCCGAAAATCGATGAGCCTTTGCAACATCTCCAGATATTGCAATCCCGTATAATCTCTGATATCATGCGGTAAAGCTACAGGATGTCCATCAACCGGCAGCCCATACAGAACCTCTACGTCCTGAAACGTAATAGTAGCCTCGCCAATGGATAAATAAAATGTGTGCATCTCCGGTCGCCACCGCTCTATCAAAGTCGTGATCAACGACCAATATAGCTGCAGCTGGCCAATCTCAATAATCCTATAGAAACCCGTATCCTGAAGGCGTCTGACTATATGGGGATGGAGATGGTGGTCCCTAAGAAAGTCCCACATATCGTCTACTCTTCTAGCACGGAACGTCTGGGCCAATAATTGCCCCTCCCATATGTACGAAGACCTATGCTCGGCCAGTAGCAACAGTAGCTCTAGCAAGGCAGGCCCGGGAGGCAGAGGCGGAACCTCCATGACGACTACTGTAAATTGAACAATATTAATTAAAGTATTTTTCTTTTTATTGCTTAACATCTTTAAATATATTGTAATATCTTTAATATTAAAATTTATTCGATATTTTTACTATATTGTTAATTAGGTTGATACATTTTCTATATTATAATTTTATATTTTATATGTTACTTTATTATTTTATATGTTTGTTTGTTACTCACCTATTTTTGACTATAATAAATTTAAATAATTATATTTCATAACTATACAAGATTTAATTATTAAATATTCATATAACAATACTTAGTTTGAGTCCAAATAAACTATATTTTGGCTCCAGACTCGATATTTGAGGCCCAGTAGTACCAAGGAATCCAATGTTCTTGTGTTCATGATTAGAAAAGTTTCCTAATTTATCACTCAATAGATCTATTATTTTATATGTTTGTTTATTATTTTATATGTTGGTTTATTATTTTATATGTTTGTTTGTTATTCACTTATTTTTTACTATAATAAAATTAAATAATTAATTATTGATTTAATTATTAAATATTCATATAGCAATACTTAGTTTGACAAATATTGTTATTTTCTCATGTTATTTTTTTTTACGTTTGTTGACTAGAATTGGAGAGAGATTGTGTTTGAACTATCAATTTTTTTGAGATATTATTAGGTTTAATAGGTACTTAAATGATTAATTTCAATAACTACAAAGATAGTATGCTAAAGTGCACTACATTTTACTACGCTCAAAGGGCACTACATTACAAATACGAGCACTACATTAGGGCACACGATACTACTACAGGAAACTAAAGTCACATATTCATATATGTACAACAATAACATCTAAATAAGATTAATTATTCCTAAAATAATAATTTATTTATTTTACTAGTCTTTTAATAAATAAATAATCTAAACCGGATAAAAATAACAAATTAATTTAATCACAAAACAATCACGAAAAAATATATGCCACATTAAAAAGTAACTAATTAATATTTTTTTAATAAATAATAACAATTTCTCTATTTTACTAAATTTTTAGCACACTAATAATATAATCCGGATAAAAAATAACAAATTAATTATATCGCAAAACAATAACGAAATAACACAGAACACAATAAAAATAATTAATAGGCATTTTTTATTCATGAATTTTAACATAAAATAAGTCGAAATACCTCGATTTAAAGTTTTTGAAAAGTTAAAAATTTGGTGATTTGGAGCTGAAACAAGCAAACCGCTACGAGATAACGCCTTAGATACGATGTGGGACCGAGAATCTACACTTTTTGTGGGATCGGTGGGCTCCACTCGACTTTTTTTGGTTGGGACCGTTCTATTTTGCTGGGGAAGGGACGATTATTTATGTAAGTATAGTGCCTTAGGCAAAGACGTTATACTATAGCGCCTTAGTGAGTACGCTATATCTTCTCGTCCGTTTGAGTTTAAATATAACGCCTTAAAAAAGGCGTTACACTTAATTGGACAAACGACCGTTAAGGTATATCGCCTTATAAAAGGTCGTTTATACATATTATGGTCATCAATTATTTTTTTCATATATTTTAATTCTTTGAGTCTAAAAGAATCATATTTTGGTACATGATTACAAAGTCAGATAGACGGCGTCTCGGAATACTCTGATAACCTATCAAATCAAACAGCAGGAGCAGATTTCTATTTAAATAAAGTGAGATTTTACACTTTTTGGTGCAAATGCGAATGGTAAAGCAACTATTTGCACTGTCATTTGCCAAGGTGGGAGGCGACAGTCTAAAACTTTGAAGTTTGAACCAAGAGTTATCCAGGAGAAAAAGGTGAAATGGTCATTGAGTAGTCATTAGCTAGTTATTCCTTTGCTTCACAATAAGTGATCAATTACTTTTTTTATTTTGATCCAAAATAAGTATTCATTTATGTAATCAAAAAAAAATTTAATTTATTTTTACTCTTTTACCTTATGTGCATATTCTTAAAAATTTTTTTTACTCCTCACATTAATATTCAATTAAGAATAACTTAGTCATATTAGGTATTTTTGTATAGAATTTAATATTTTCTTAATAAACGTGCGTAAAGCAAACTGGTTACTTTGGATCGGAGGGACTAATTACTAATATTTCTTTTCTTTCACTTTATTTGATACTTTCGGTAAAAAAAAATACCTCTAACGTTATCATAACCATTATATTAATTCAGGTCCAGCCTTTAGTTGTGCTTATGTTAAAAAAGCATAGGTAAAAGAGATAAAATAGCTAAAATAGGTTGGCTCGGTGAGCTGGCACATTATGTGGTGTCCAGCTCACTGAAATATCAGTGTCATATGAATTGGGTATCTATTTTGGTTAACCCTAACGAAGGAGATGCATATTTGTGCTACTTTAATAATGTGTGATGACCCAATAGATTATTTATAATTTTACCCTTTATTTATGTGTTCCGAGACCTCGAATAGCTCCGTTTAGCCTTCCTCAATTTGCATGCGCAATCCGTGTCCTTTTTCCGGAAAGTTTTTATGAGAAATTGATGAAAATATAAAATCGTATTTTAAAACTCATTTGACTTGATTACGGTCGACGTTTTGTGTAAACGAACCCGGATCAGTATTTTAATGGTCTCGGTGGGACCGTATTATGATTTGGGACTTGGGCGTATGTAACGGCGCGGCCGGTCGTTTTGAGAGTATTAGCCCCGAACCCCTAATTATTGCCCCCTCTATTTCATTTTTGGGTTTTATGACTTGCTGGGAGGATTTGTTTTCGATTTCGGAGTGTAATAGGACACATAGTCCCTAAAATGGAAGCATAAGTCATAAGAATTGACTGTAGTTCGAACTGTATAAAAATAACTCCGGAATAGAGTTTTGATAGTTCCTATAGCTCCGTAGGCTGATTTTGGTCTTAGGAGCGTATTCGGATGTTGGATCAGAGGTCCATAGGTTATTTTAGCGCCAATTGGCGAAAGTTGGAAAATTGGATGATTTTTGGGAAGTTTGACTAGTAGTGGACTTTTTGATATCAGGGTCGAATTCCAATTCCGGAAGTTGGAGTAGATCCCTAATGTCAATTATGACTTGTGTGCAAAATTTAAAGTGAATCGGACTTTGTTCGATAGGTTTCGACATCGGATGTAGAAGTTTGCACTTTGAAGTTCATTAGGCTTGAATCGATGTGCAATTCGTATTTTTAGCGTTGTTTGATGTGATTTAAAGCCTCGACTACGTTCGTATGAACTTTTAGGACTTGTTGGTATGTTTGGTTGAGGTCCCGAGGGCCTCGAGTAGATTTTGGATGGTTAACGAATCATTTTTGGACTTAGAAGATTTCTGGTGCTGGGCTGGTTCTGGTGTCCTCGCACTTACGGTGGATTTGGCCGCTGGTGCGGTCTCGCATAAGCGAGCTGGGAGTCGCAGATTCGGAGGCTAGGAGGATGGCCAGTGATCGGAGGTGCACTGTGAAAGTCGCAGAAGAGGAGTCGCTTGTGCGGAAGATTGATCGTAGGAGCGGGCGAATGTGGGGAGGTCTGTACGCAGAAGCGGGCGTGTTTGCGCAAATACGCACCCGTAAAAGCTGGATTAGTACCGCAGAAGCGCATCCGCAGGTGCGGGCCTTGAGAGACTTAAGTGATTTTCGCAGAAGCAGAGGAATTTACCGCAAAAGCGGTTCCGCAGGTGCGGTGGAACTGGCACCAGGTGCGAAAAGCCTGGGCAGTGCTTAAAACCGAAGGGTTTCGTGATTTTTATCATTTTGGACTTTGCAACCTCGGTCTAGGGCGATTTTTTAGAGCATTTTTCGGGTGATTTCTTGAGGTAAGTCCCTTGTGCTTAATTTTTTATCAATAATCTTATTTTCCCATTGATGTTTCCACCTAAATTGTGTGTGTTTAAGGTGGAATTTAGGAGTTTGAGGCTAGGGATTTGGAGAGTATAAATTGAGGATTTAAGTGGTGATTTGGTGTCGGATTTGAGTAGAAATGGTATGTTGGATTCGTGGTCGAATGGGTGTTCGTAATTTCTGACTTTTACCCGATTCCGTAACGCGGGTCCGGGTTGACTTTTTAGGGCGATTTTTTGATTCTTTGCTTAAGTCGTAGTTTTATTATTTAAATTAGTTTCTTGTAGTTGTATTCATGATATGTAATTACTTTTGGCTAGATTTGGGCCATTCGGAGTCGAAAAATCGAGGGAAAAACATCTTTATCGATTGATTGAGCGAGATTTGACGTAAGTGACTTGTCTAACTTTGTGTAGGGGAAATCCCTTTAGGATTTGGTACTGTTGTAATCATATGTGATAGTGAGCATCGTGTACGCGAGGTGACGAGTGCGTACATGGTCTAATTGTGAAAATTTTCGGTTCTTGTTGAGTTGTCTTCTTTTAAATTCCTTAACTGAGTTGCCTTAGCATATGTAGTGATCATGTTTAGCCTAGTATCACATGTCTGCGTGCCTTAACTCTTACTTGCAATTTGTGAAACATATTTAGTTGAATTACCTATTTCCCTTGATTTGAATTATATCTTTAACTCTAAGATTTCTTACTGTAAATTCGTGTTTCATTCGATTATCTGCTGCATATTTACTTTGGGACTACGAGGCGGTTCCTCGGGAGATCCCCTTGTACTGTATATTTACTTTGGGACTATGAGGCATTTACTCGGGAGATCCCCCTATACTGCATATTTACTTTGGGGCTACGAGGTATTTACTCGGAGAGATCCCCATGTACTACATATTCACTTTGGGACTACGAGGCGTTTACTTGGGAGATCTCCTTGTCTTGCATATTTACTTTGGGACTACGAGGCAGTTGTAACGACCCGGCCGGTTGTTTTGAGAGTAATAGCCCCGATCCCCTATTTACTTCTTCTCCCATATCTATTTCTGCCATTGTGACATGCCGGGAGGTTTTGTTTTAGTTTTTGGAGTGATTTGGGACACTTAATCCCTAAACGAAAGATTAAGTCTTAGGATTTTGACCATAGTCGGAACTATGTGAAGATGACTCTGGAATAGAGTTTTGTCGGTTCTGTTAGCTCCGTTGGGTGATTTTGGACTTACGAGCGTGCCCGGATTGTGTTTTGGAGGTCCGTAGCTCATTTAGGATGGAAATGGCAAAAAGTCAAATTTTTGGAGTTTTGGGCCGGTAGTGAAATTTTTGATATCAGGGTCGGATTCCGATTCCGGAAGTTGGAGTAGGTCTGTAATGTTGAATGTGACTTGCGTGCAAAATTTGAGGTCATTCGGACGTGGCAAGTGGCTGGATAGAACACTTAAATGCAAGTGTTCACGATTTTTGCTCATTTTCAACATTTTGAGCTCGGGTTTGGCGATTTCTTGAGAGCATTTAGAGGGGTTTCTTGAGGTAATTTCCTTGTGCTTATTTTTGATCAATAATCTTGATTTCCCATGTATTTTCCCACCTAGTTAGTGCGTATTTAAGGTGGAAATTGGGAATTGGAGGCTAGGGATTTGGAAGTTTGATTTGTAGATTTGGAGGACCATTTGGTGTCAGATTTTAGTAAATTTGATATGGTTAGACTCGTGAGTGAACAAGCTTTCATATTTTATGTCTTTTACCCGATTCCGAGACGTGGGCCCCACAGGCAATTTTTGAGTTAATTTTGGAATTTTCGTTAAAATGTTGATTTCGTTAATTAGATGAGTCTATTATTGTTGTATTTATGATATGTAATTGCTTTTGGCTAGATTTGGGCCATTCAGAGCTGGATATTCGTGGGAAAGGCATTGTGACCGATTGATTGAGCTTGGTTCGAGGTAAGTGGCTTGCCTAACTTTGTGTGGGGGGAATCCCCTTAAGATTTGGAACTATTCTGATATGTGAGCGTTGTGTACATGAGGTGACAAGTACGTACACGTGCTAGTTGTGGAAAAACCCAATTTTCTTACTGAGCAGCAACCTGTTTTCCTTTTATTTTGAGTTATACCATTTTTATGAGTATTAATCTATTTTCATTCTTAATTGAGTTATTTCCATTTGCGTAGCTATCCTGTTTAGTCTAATACAACATGTCTACGTGTCTTAATTTCCTATGTGAACTTTGTGCAGCATGCTTAGTAAATTTCCTACTTCTTCCTTGGCTGGTACTTAGTCTAAATCGTAAGATTACGTGATGTAGTTGCATTTCTATTGTTTGCGCTGTATATTTACTTTGGGACTACGGAACGGTATTCCGGGAGATCCCCCTGTACTGCATATTTACTTTGGGGCTACGAAACGGTATTCCGGGAGATCCCCCTGTCTTGAATATTTACTTTGGGACTACGGAACGGTATTCCGGGAGATCCCCCTGCACATTTACTTTGGGACTATAGAACGTTATTCCGGAAGATCCCCCTGCACCTTTACTTTGGGACTACGGAACAGTATTTCGGGAGATCCCCCTACACTTTTACGTTTGGGACTACGAGACGGTATCTTGGGAGATCTCCTGTTGTGTTTCTGTGTACTGAGCTGTTACCTTCTATGATTTCATTGTTGTTAAATTTCAGCCTTTATTTTATTGCGGTATTACACTCTATATATTTTTATTATATATTTACCAGTAGGGCCCTGACCTGACCTCGTCACTACTCGATCGATGTTAGGCTTGACACCTACTGGGTATCGATTGTGGTGTACTCATGCTACTCTTTGCATATGTTTTTTGTGTGCAGATCCAGGTGCACTTTATCAGCCGCACTATCAA
Source organism: Nicotiana tabacum (assembly GCF_000715075.1). NCBI lineage: Eukaryota > Viridiplantae > Streptophyta > Magnoliopsida > Solanales > Solanaceae > Nicotiana > Nicotiana tabacum. The sequence goes on along the minus strand of NC_134094.1, from coordinate 85,067,944 downwards.
TGAGCCGGGATAGCTTTGGAGACTTTAAGATATATATGTCGCATCCGCAGACTTCAGAGTCCCCTTCTACTCTTTCTCACGTCCATTATCTTCTGTATTTTTCCTTGTTAGACTCTGATGTATAGAGACACTAGATTTTTCCTTCTGTAGTTTGTGATTCACGATGTTTCGGGTTTTGGGATTTGTTGTGTATTTTTGAATAATTGGTTAAATTTATATTCTTATTTCATTATTCCGCAAAATATTAGGCTTACCTAGTTGTAGAGACTAGGTGCCGTCACGACGTTACACGAAAGGGAAATTGGGTCGTGACAAGTTGGTATCAGAGCTTTCGGTTCGTAGGTGTCATGAGTCACAAGCCGATTTATTAGAGTCTCGCAGATCGGTACGGAGACGTTTGTACTTATCTTTGGGAGGCTATGGAACTATTAGAAAAATTTCACTACTGTGATTCCTTGTCGTGCGAAAATTGTTGACTTCAGAGATTCTAAATTTATGTATTCTATTCTCTCACAGATGGTGAAGACACGTACAAGCAGATCTGATGAACAGGCACCCGTGCTCCTTGCTAGAGCCTTGAGAGGCTGTGACCGGGGTAGAGACCGAGGACGTCGACGTGGTGCAGCTAGAGTACCCGCACGAGCTGCTACAGAGGAGCCCCCAGTAGCTCAAGCTGGAGGGCAGACTCCTGAGATACCTGTTGCTGCACCAACCCTCCAGGAGACTCTAGCCCAGTTTCTGAGCATATTCAGCACCTTAGCTCAGGCTGGATTGATTCCACTTGCTCCTGCCACATCTCAGGCTGAGGGAGGAGCACAGACTCCCGTCGCCGGTACTCCAGAGCAGTGGGTTCAGGTCGACCAGGTTCCAGAGATTGTACCAATGCAGCCGGTAGCTCCAACTCAGCCCGAGGTTAGGGCAACAGCTTCCGAGGCGGAGCAGCTCAGAATTGAGTGGTACAAGAAGTACAACCCACCTACTTTTAGAGGATTGGCTACAGATGATGCTCAGGGTTTTTTGGAGGAGTGTCATCATATTCTCCGTACTATGGGCGTAGCGTAGACGAGCAGGGTTTCTTTTACTACAATCCAGCTTAGAGGAGCAGCCTATCAGTGGTAGCGTGCTTATGAGTTGAGTAGTCCGGCTGAGGTAGCTTCACTTACATGGACTCAGTTCTCGGACATATGTTTGAGAGAGTATGTCCCTCAGAGCCTCAGGGACTCATGGCGCACGGAGTTTGAGCAGCTGTGCCAGAGTGCTATGACTGTGTCAGAGTATGCAGTTCGCTTCAGTGATTTGGCCTGGCATGCACCAGCCTTAGTTGCCACAGTTCGAGAGAGGGTTCGACGATTTATTGAGGGACTCCATCCCAACATCCGAAGTAGTATGTCCAGGGAGTTGGAGATAGATATTTCTTATCAGCAGGTTATGAGTATTTCCAGGAGATTTGAGGGTATGTTTGCCAGGGATAGAGAGGAGATGGTAGCCAAGAGGTCTCTAGAGACTGGTTATTATTCTGGAGCTCGTGTCCCAGCAGCTCTCCATGGTAGGGGTTATATGAGCCGCCCCGTTCATTCAGCTCTTCCAGCCACAAGCTGTGTTCCAGCTCCTTCTAGACCCCAGGAGCCTTATTATGCACCGCCAATATCTAGTGTGCCTCCTTCACGGGGTGTTCTTAGCAGCCAGTCCAGTAGACCTAGCCTGAGCCAGTCACAGCAGCCACGCCCTCCCAGAGCTTATTTTGAGTGTGGAGACACTAGCCACATGGTGGGGGATTGCCCCAGGATTAGGAGGGGTGCACCTCCACAGACTTTTCAGCCATAGAGTGCTCCACCGGGTCCTCAGGCTATGATTACAGCACCAACTGCCACCCCACCTGCTCAACCAACTCGAGGTAGAGGTCGGGGAGGTAGAGGTCGCCCTAGAGGCGGAGGCCAGGTCAGATATTATGCACTTCCTGCTCGTACAGAGGCAGTTGCTTCTGATTCTGTCATTACAGCTATTGTTCCGATCTGTCATAGAGATGAGTCAGTATTATTTGACCCAGGCTCTACATATTCTTATGTGTCCTCTTATTTTTCCCCGTATTTGGGCATATCTCGGGATTCTTTGAGTTTCCCTATTTATGTGTCTACTCCTGTGGGAGATTCTCTTGTTGTGAACCGCATGTATTGGTCGTGTTTGATTGCTCTTAGTGGTTTTGAGACCAGAGCCGATTTATTATTACTTAGCATGGTGGAATTTGATATTATTTTGGGCATGGAATGGTTGTCACCCCATTATGTTATTCATGATTGTCACGCTAAGACCGTGACACTGGCTATGCCAGGATTTCCGCAATTTGAGTGGAGAGGTACCTTAGAGTATACTCCCAGCAGAGTTATTTCATTTCTTAAAGCGCAACGAATGGTTGAGAAGGGGTGTGATGCGTATCTAGCTTATGTGAGAGATGTCAGTATTGATACCCCTACAGTTGAGTCAGTTCCAATAGTGAAGGACTTACCAGATGTGTTTCCAGTTGATCTTCCTGTGACAGAGATATTGATTTTGGCATTGATTTGTTGCCGGGCACCCAGTCCATCTATATTCCTCCATATCGTATGGCTCCTCCTGAATTGAAGGAGTTGAAAGAGCAGTTACAGGAATTGCTTGATAAGGGCTTCATTCGGCTCGGTGTGTCACCTTAGGGTGCTCCTATCTTATTTGTGAAGAAGAAGGACGATTCTATGCGGATGTGTATTGATTACCGCTATATGAACAAAGTCACAGTGAAGAACATGTATCCATTGCCTCGTATTGATGACTTATTTGATCAATTACAGGGTGCCAGAGTATTTTCCAAGATTGACTTACGTTCAGGTTATCATCAGTTGATGATTCGGGAGTCGGATATCCCGAAGACTGCTTTCAGGACCAGATATGGTCACTATGAGTTTCTTGTTATGTCTTTTGGGCTGACCAATGCCCCAACAATTTTTATGCACTTGATGCACAGTGTGTTCCGGCCTTATCTTGACTCATTCGTCATTGTGTTTATTGACGACATTCTGCTATACTCCCGGAGTCGGGAGGATCATGAGCAGCACCTGAGGACTGCACTTCAGACCTTGAGAGAAAAGAAGTTATATGCAAAATTTTCAAAGTGTGAGTTTTGGCTAGACTCAGTGGCATTCTTGGGTCATATAGTATCGAGTGAGGGGATCCAGGTGGATCCGAAGAAGATTGAAACAGTACAGAGTTGGCCCAGGCCATCCTCAGCTATAGAGATCCGGAGTTTTCTTGGTTTGGCGGGGTATTACCGTCGCTTTGTAGAGGGATTCTCATCTATTGCAGCACCTATGATGAGGCTAACCCAGAAGGATGCTCCGTTCAGGTGGACAGAGGAATGTGAGGAGAGCTTTCAGAAGCTCAAGACAGCTTTGACTACAACCCCAGTATTGGTATTACCTACAGGTTCGGGGTCTTATACCGTATATTGTGATGCATCGCGGATTGGTCTTGGCATAGTGTTAATGAAGGATGATAGGGTGATTGCCTACGCATCCAGACAGCTGAAGGTGCACGAAAAGAACTATCCTGTCCACGACCTTGAGTTAGCAGCTATTGTTCATGCCTTGAAGATATGACGACATTATTTGTACGGTGTTCCTTGTGAGATTTACACCGATCATCGGAGTTTGCAACATCTATTTAAGCATAAAGATCTTAACTTACATCAGCGGAGGTGGTTGGAGCTACTTAAGGATTATGATATCACTATTTTGTACCACCCTGGGAAGGCCAATGTGGTGGCCGATGCTTTGGGTTACCGGGCAGAGAGTTTGGGGAGTTTAGCATATGTACCAGCAGCAGAGAGGCCATTGGCATTGGATGTTCAGGCCTTAGCCAGCCAGTTTGTAAGATTGGATATTTTTGTGCCGAGTTGAGTATTGGCTTGTGTGGTCTCTCGGTCTTCTCTTTATGATCGTATCAGAGAGCGTCGGTATGATGACCCCCATCTGCTTGTCCTTAAGGACACGGTCCAGCACGGTGATGCTAAGGAGATCACTATTGGAGATGATGGTGCATTGAGGATGTAGGGAAGGCTATGGCTGCCCAATGTAGATGGTTTGCGTGAGTTGATTCTCAGGAGGCTCACAGTTTGCGGTACTCTATTCATCCGGGTGCCGCAAAGATGTATCAGGACTTGAAACATCATCACTGGTGGAGGAGAATAAAGAAGAACATAGTAGAGTATGTGGCTCGATGTCTGAATTGCCCACAGGTAAAATATGAGCATCAACGACCAGGTGGATTGCTTCAGAAGTTAGAGATTCCGGAGTGAGAGCGGATCACCATAGATTTCATGGTTAGACTCCCACGAACTCAGCGGAGGTTTGATGCAGTTTGGGTGATTGTGGATAGGCTGACCAAGTCAGCTTATTTCAGTCCTGTGATGACTACCTATTCTTCGGAGCAGCTAGCTCGAATCTTCATCTGTGAGATCGTCAGGCTTCATGACGTACCGGTATCTATTATCTCTGACCGGGGTACGCAGTTTACATCACGGTTCTGGAGAGCTGTACAGCATGAGTTGGGTACTAGGGTTGCATTGAGCACAATATTTCACCCTCAGACGGACGGGCAATCCGAGCGCACTATTCGGATATTAGAGGATATGCTCCGTACGTGTGTGATAGATTTTGGAGGGTTCTTGGGACCAGTTCTTGCCACTTGCGGAGTTTGCTTACAACAACAGTTATCAGTTCAACATTCAGATGGCACCGTATGAGGCTCTGTACGGTAGGAGGTGTCGGTCCCCAGTGGGTTGGTTCGAGCCCGACGAGGCCAGATTATTGGGTACGGACTTGGTTCAGGATGCTTTGGAAAAGGTGAAGGTTATTCAGGATAGACTTCGCACAGCCTAGTCCAGACAGAATAGTTATGCGGATCGGAAGGTTCGCGATGTGGCATTCATGATTGGAGAGCGAGTCTTGCTCTAGGTTTCGCATATGAAGGGCGTTATGAGGTTTGGAAAGAAGGGCAAGCTGAGCCCAAGGTTCATTGGTCCATTTGAGGTGTTGCGGCGAGTTGGGGAGGTTGCTTATGAGCTTGCCTTGCTTCCCAGTCTAGCAGGATTTCATCCGGTATTCCATGTTTCTATGCTCCGAAAGTATCACGGCGATCCGTCTCATGTGTTGGATTTCAGCTCAGTCCAGTTGGACAAGGATCTATCTTATGTTGAGGAACCCGTGGCTATTTTAGGTAGGTAGGTAAGAAAACTAAGGTCAAAGAACATTTCTTCTGTGAAGGTTCAATGGAGGGGACAGCCGGTCGAGGAGGCGACTTGGCAGACCGAGCATGTTATGTGCAGCCGTTACCCCCAACTTTTTACCACTTCAGGTATGTCTTTATGCTCGTTCGAGGACGAACGATTGTTTTTAGAGAGGAAGGATGTAACGACCCGGCTGGTCGTTTTGAGAGTAATAGCCCCGATCCCCTATTTACTGCTTCTCCCATATCTATTTCTGCTATTGTGACTTGCCGGGAGGTTTCGTTTTGGTTTTTGGAGTGATTTGGGACACTTAGTCCCTAAACGAAAGCTTAAGTCTTAGGATTTTGACCGTAGTCGGAACTGTGTGAAGACAACTCCAGAATGGGGTTTCGTTGCCTTTGTTAGCTCCGTTGGGTGATTTTGGACTTAGAAGCGTGTTCGAATTATGTTTTGGAGGTCCGTAGCTCATTTATGCTGGAAAAGGCAAAAAGTCGAATTTTTAGAGTTTTGGGCCGGTAGTGAAATTTTTGATATCGGGGTCGGATTCTGATTCCGGAAGTTGGAGTAGGTCCATAATATTGAATACAACTTGCGTGCACAATTTGAGGTCATTCGAACGTGGTTTGATAGGTTTCAGCATCGGTTGTAGGAATTTGAAGTTTCAAGTTCTTTAAGTTTGAATTGGAGGGCGATTCGTGAATTTAGCGTTAGTTGATGTGATTTGAGGGCTCGACTAAGTTTGAATATTATTTTAGGATTGGATGATATATTTGGTTGAGGTCCCGGGGGCCTCGGGTGTGTTTTGGATGCTTAACGGATTGAATTTGGACTTAGGCTAGTAGTTGAAAATTTTCTGGTTTATGGTGTTTTTGCACCTACGGAGGCGAGACTGCAGGTGCGGAATCGCATGTGCAAAGGAGGAACCGCAGATGCGGTCAAGAAGGAGTTGAGCAGGAACCGCAGGTGCAAAGATTTTTCCCGCACCTGCGAAAGTCGCAGATGCGGGCAGCTGGGCGCAGGTGCGAAGGGAAGCCGCATGTGCGATGCATTTCCGCACCTGCGATAATCGCAGATGCGACAGAGAGTCAGCAGGTGCGAAATGGCTAGACATAACACTTAAATGCAAGTGTTCGCGATTTTTGCTCAATTTCAACATTTTGAGCTCGGGTTTGGCCATTTCTTGAGAGCATTTAGAGGGGGTTCGAGGTAAGTGGCTTGCCTAACTTTGTGTGGGGGAAATCCCCATAAGATTTGGAACTATTGTGATATGTGAGCGTCGTGTACGTGAGGTGACGAGTACATACACGTGCTAGTTGTGGAAAAACCTGATTTTCTTACTGAGCAGCAACCCATTTTCCTTTTATTTTGAGTTATACCATTTTTATGAGTATTAATCTATTTTCATTCTTAATTGAGTTATTCCCATTTGCGTAGCTATCCTGTTTAGTCTAATACAACATGTCTACGTGTCTTAATTGCCTATGTGAACTCTGTGCAGCATGCTTAGTGAATTTCCTGCTTCTTCCTTGACTGGTACTTAGTCTAAATCGTAAGATTTCGTGATGTAGTTGCATTTCTATTGTTTGCGCTTCATATTTACTTTGGGACTACGGAACGGTATTCCGGGAGATCCCCCTGTACTGCATATTTACTTTGGGACTACAGAACGGTATTCCGGGAGATCCTCCTGTCTTGCATATTTACTTTGGGACTACGAAATGGTATTCCGGGAGATCCCCCTGTACATTTACTTTGGGACTATGGAACGGTATTCCAGGAGATCCCCCTACACCTTTACTTTGGGACTACGTTACGGTATTTCGGGAGATCCCCCTACACTTTTACGTTTGGGACTACGAGACGGTATCTCGGAAGATACCCTATTGTGTTTATTGTGGTATTACACTTTATATTTTTTTATTATATATTTACCAGTAGGGCCCTGACCTGACCTCGTCACTACTCGACCGAGGTTAGGCTTGGCACTTACTGGGTACCGATTGTGGTGTACTCATGCTACTCTCTGCACATATTTTTCGTGTGTAGATCCAGGTGCACCTTATCAGCCGCACTATCAGTGACCCGGGACAGCTTTGGAGACTTCAAGGTATATCTGCCGCGTTCGCAGACCTCAGAGTCCCCTTCCATTATCTTCTGTATTTTTCCTTGTTAGACTTTGATGTATAGAGACACTAGATTTTTCCTTCTGTAGTTTGTGATTCACGATGTTCCGGGTTTTGGAATTTGTTGTGTATTTTTGAATAGTGGGTTAAATTTATATTTTTATTTCATTATTCCGCAAAATGCTAGGCTTACCTAGTTGTAGAGACTAGGTGTTGTCACGACATCACACAGAGGGAAAATTGGGTCGTGACAGCGGTACCTCGGGAGATCCCCCTGTCATGCATATTTACATTTGGGACTACGAGGCGGTACTTCGGGAGTGCCCCTATTGTTTACCTCTATTTACTGTGCTGATATTTTCTGAAACTTCTTATTGTTTAAATTCTCAGTCATTTCAAAATATTATTATATCTTCTGCCTTACTTTTCTTTTAAACTAGTAGGGCCCTGACCTAACCTCGTCACTACTCTACCGATGTTACGCTTGACACTTACTGGGTACCGATGTGGTGTACTCATACTATACTTCTGCACATCTTTTTGTGCAGATCCAGTTCTTCCCACCAGATCTGATACCAGTGAGTTGGACCGCACATGGAGACTTCAAGGTATATCTGCCAGCGTCCGCAAACCTCGCAGTCCCCCTCTATCCTTACTATATTGTTTTCCTTATTCTCTTTAGACTCTGATGTATAGAGACACTTAGTATTTGCTCTTAGAAGCTTGTGACTTATTTCCACCGGGTTTTGGGAGTTATAATTATTGATTTGCAGTTTTATATTTATTTCATGTGTTGAGAATTGGACTTCAGTTTTATATTATGATATTTCGCAAATTATTAGGCTTACCTAGTCTTAGAGACTAGGTGACATCAAGACATCCTACGGAGGGTGAATTAGGGCCGTGACAGCGTATGATCGGAATCGAATTCGGAAGTCCCTAACTTGATTTAACGTAATTTGTTGAAAACTAATAATTTAATGGTTTAAAGGATTTCTAAGTTTGACAGTGAGTTGACTTTATTGCTACCGGGTTCAGATTTTGATTCCGGAACTTGGTATAGGTTCATTTCAGTATTTATGACTTGTTTGCAAAATGTGATGCAAATCAGAGTTGATTTGACGTTATTCGGACGTCCGGTTGAAAATTTTAAAGTTCTTAAGTTTCTTTTAAAATTATTATTTGTTTTGGTGTCCAATTCGTGGTTTTAGGTGTTATTTTGATGTTTTGATCATGCAAACAAGTTCATATGATATTATTACACTTGGGTGCATGTTTGGTTTGGAGCCGGAGGGGCTCAGGGTAGTTCGAATAAGCTACAAATGATTTTGAACTTAGAAACTTTTTGGTTTTTGACTTCTGCTGGTGTCTGAAGTGTTCTTTTTCGCGATTGTGAAGATACTCCCACGATCGCAAAGAGTAATCTGGGCTAGGGAGACTTTCCTTCATTGCGAACGCGATGGCTGGTTCGAGGACGCGAAGCTTTGGGAGGTTGCCCTTCGCGAATGCGGACAGACTCTCGCGAACGCATAGTGTTGAGGGACCTGGGAATGGGGATCTAGGGTTTTCTCTACGCGAACGCAAGCCCTGGCTCGCGAACGCGAAGGCATGGGGGGAGAAGCCTTGCGAACACGTGAGGAACCTCGCAAATGCATAGGCCACTCTGGCTGCTGTGCTTTGCGAATGCGGTAGGCCCTTCGCGAACGCGAAGAAGACCTGACACCCAGTCTATTAAATGTCCCAAAGACGGGATTTCACGCATTTTCACCATATTTGCATTAGAGCTCGGCCTAGAGGCGATTTGGAAGATAAATTTCCTCACCCTTTCATAGGTTAGTGTACTTTAACTTGTTTTCTTCCATTTCCATCAACACCCATTAATTTATTTTTTTTAAAATTAGGAAGTAAATAGATATTCTTCACCACCATAACTACTAACTATGTAAACAAAATTTGGAACTAAAATGCAAATTTGCAACTGATGCCGAGAAGAATTAGTAGTCTCAACTTCATAACAGCACATATGGAGAAAATAACAAGCTCAGAAACAAAGAAAAATCAATAGCCTCCTTTCAAATTGTTGACCACATAATATGGTATGGGAGTAACAAATTCCAAAGTAGCACCTTCAACCATGAACCCTGGTTTGGGTCCTTGAGGTTGCCTCTTTGTGCTGATAACGTCACCCCTAGCCTTAGCCTCGGCCTTTAGCTGATCGTTCTTCTTGATTCTTTCCTTGAATTCTTCGGTGCACCGGGAAAGTTGAACATGCTCAATCCTCGCATGGATCCTCTTTCGGAGGATTTTGTTACGAACCTGTTTGTTGTCTTCGACACCAAAAGCACGCTTGGTGACATTCCAGACGCGTCTAGTACGACCATGGTATAACTTATGGGGCATGCCCTTGTGAACGGTGTCGTTCACTTTGACATCAACATAGTCACCGGCTTTGAAGATCTTGAGGTAGGTGGAAAGAGGGATTACTTCCTTCTTTCTGAAGGCGCGAGAGAATGAATCCCTTGTCCGAGACCTTAATCCATGGCCGACCAGCATTTTCCTCTGCGGAGTGCTCTCTGTGTGTTTCTGTGAAGAGAAACAGACACCCATTAATTTCTAACCTTAATCTATGTTCTTTCATGGTAGAAAATTATGGATTTGGGAAGAATTGGGGGGGGGGGGGGGTTTTAGGGATTTAGACCTCAAATTTAGTTCGAATTTTGAAACTAATTACATAATTGGGCTCGGGGGTGAATGGATGGGTTTTGGTCCGAATTTTGAGTTTTGACCAAGCGGGCCCAGGGTTGACTTTTGTTGACTTTTTGTAAAAAGCATAAAGATCTTTACTTTATGTATTGTAATTGATTTCTCCAGCATTATTTGATATTATTGAGTCGCGTTTGGTTAGATTCGATTGGTTTGAGGCGTATTTTAGAGGAAAGGCCCCGATTGAGCTTTGATTTGCTTGCGGAGCAAGGTAAGTGTTGGGTCTAATGTTGATTTGAGAGAATAGTAACCCTTGAGTTGTGTGTTATGTGAATTACATGTATAACAGCGTATATGCGAGATGACGAGCGTATATACACCGTCAAAGTAATTGTTTCCATGCTTTTCCGTATTCAATTAATTATTTTATTCCATGTCTTAATTGTTACATGCTTTAACTGCCTCCTATGCCTTAACTTGCTACTTTTCATTTGTTATTCTTGTATTAAAATATTAGTTTCTTCCATGCTTCAATGATTAATTGCTACTTGTCTTAATTGTCTTACTTGTACACTTTAACTGTCATTTATTTGGCTTGTCTTGTTGCTTAGTATTAATGGTAGCATTTCTTGATTCGGTACAAGATTCCTTTATGGATTTCCCTTCATATTCGTTAATCGTAGAGATTCTTGTGATTTAAGTTGCTCAGTTGATTACATTTATTAATTTTTATTTATGGATCGGGTTGCACGCCGCAATGGGTGGAATAAGAGAGAATTGATATTGATATGGTGGGATCGGGTTACACGCCACAACGAATTTTGTATGTGATTTTGATATGGTGAAATAAGGGAGGAATAGGAAATTGATTCTGATTATATGGTGGGATCGGGTTGCGCGCCGCAACGGATTTTACATGTTATTATTGATATTGATATGATGAAATAAGATAGGATTCTGTTTGTACGGTGGGATCTGGTTGAACGCCGCAACAAGTGAAATAAGGGAGGATTGTGTTTGTACGGTGGGATCAGGTTACGCGGCGTAACAGATTGTGTGTTTTATATTCATTATTGTACTGTGTTAGATTTTGATTCTTTTATATGAGATTCTGAGTGCTGGTGTTTCTGGTTTCTTTACCGATTCCGAGGATTGAGTTTATTTTCATAAGTTAACTGCCTTAATTTTTTGTATTCCTTTCTTGTTATTATTATTATTATAATGCGTACAGGTTATTGTAAGTGACCCACCTTAGCCTTGTCACTATTTCGTCGAGGTTAGTCTCGGCACTTATAGAGTACATGGGGTCGGTTGTACTCATGCTACACTATGCATTTCTTGTGCAGATTTTGGAGTTGGTCCTAGCGGTGGTCAGTAGATTGCTCGGATTGATTGTTAGATTTGGAGACTTGAGGTAATGTTGCTCGGCGTTCGTAGCCCTGAAGTCCCCTTCCACCTTATCCTAGATGTTTATTATATTTCAGACGGTTTTACTTTCATTCAGACCATTATCTGTATTAATCTAATCGCTCGTGCGCTTGTGACAACAGTTCTCGGATTGTATCAAGATATTGCGGTTATTATGGTTTCTCATACTCTATTTCAGTTCTATTACAGTTATTACAGTTTAATTGGTATCGGTTAGTTTGATTTGTTAACAATGGCTAAAAACTATTCCAACGTTCGCATGCCTAGCAAGTGAAACTTTAGGTGCCATCACGATCCCGAGGGTGGGAATTCCGGGTCATGAAAAGCTGGTATCAGAGCACTAGGTTGCCTAGGTCTTACGAGTCATGAGCAATCTTAGTAGAGTCTTGAGAATCGGTACAGAGACGTTTGTACTTATCTTCTAGAGGCTATGGAGTTTAGGAAAACTTTCAATTCTTTCTTTCTTTATCGTGCGATTTTATTCTATCATTGATGATTGAACCATTCTATTCGTGTTCTCTCGCATATTGAGAGAACATGCACTGCATCTACAGTTGGACAGGAGCTGGAACCCCCAGTGGCAGCTACGACCAGGGGTGGAGGTCGAGGCCGAGGTCGCACCAGAGGCCGAGGCAGAGCTCAGCCTACAGCTCGAGCAGCAGCAGTACCCGCAGTGCAGCCTCAGGTATATTTTGAGGAGGAGGTTCCAGCTGAAACTGTACCTGTCGGACTAGCTCAGGTCCCGGAGGGGTTCATAGCCACTCTAGTGCTTCAGGACGCTCTAGTCCATTTGGTGGGCCTTATAGAGAGTGTGGCCCAGACTGGTACCTTCCCGGTGGCACCAACCATCTTTTGGGATAGGGGATGGGCATATACTCCCGCTACTCACACCCCAGAGCAAGTGGATCCCCAGTATCAGACTCTAGTAGCCCCGCCGGTTGGGGTGGTTCAGCCAATTGTTGCGGCACGGGCCGGTGATAGGCCCGCCATGTCTTCTGAGGCCTTATTGAGGTTGGACAAGCTTACGAAGATCTTCCCTATTCACTTCAGTGGTGCATCTTCTAAGGATCCATATGATTATCTAGACCACTGCCATGAGGTGCTGCGGAACATGGGTATAGTCGAGACCAATGGGGTCGATTTTGCAACATTTCAGATGACTGATTCCGCCAAGAGGTAGTGGAGAGATTATATGTTGACTAGACCAGCTGGGTCGCTTGCACTTACTTGGGATTAGTTCTCACAGCTATTTCTAGAGAAGTTCATTCCTGTCACTCTAAGAGAGGAGTACCGCAGGCAGTTTGAGCGTTTTCAGCAGGGTAGTATGACTGTCACCCAGTACGAGACTCGATTTGTGGACATCGCTCGCCATGATATTATCTTGCTTCCTATTGAGAGGGGGAGAGTGAGAAGATTTATTGATGGGCACACTTACACTATCAGGCTACAGATGGCCAAGGAGACTGGGGGTGATATTTCTTTCCAGACGGCCGTAGATATTGCTAGACAGATCGAGATGGTTGGTGCTCAGGAGAGGGGGCCAGTGTCTGATCAGAGGCCTCATCATTCCGATAGTTTTAGTGGCGCCTCATCTGGAGGCAGGGATACTTTTGCTAGAGTCCATCCTCCCAGGCCACTTCAGTCAGTGCTTCAGGCATCTCATAATACTTCAGGGAGTCATGGTCCTTATGTGCCTCATTCTAGGCAACCAGCCTACAGTGCACCATCAACTCCTATTAGTGCGCCTCCAATTAAGAGCTATCACCTTGGTTATTCAGCCCGTTCGGGTTAGATTCAGCTTCAGCAGCCACAATTACAGGATGGGTATTTTGAGTGTGGAGGTACTGGTCACATTAGGATTTTCTCTTCGAGATTGTTGGGCGGCATGCCAAAGAAGAGTTCTCGTGCCATAGTTCCGGCATCGGTTGCGCCACCGCCCGCTCAGCCAGCTAGAGGCAGGGGTCAGGCAGCCAGAGGTGGAGGTCAAGCCGTTAGAGGTGGAGGTCAGGCCGTTAGAGGTAGAGGCCAGCCAGCTAGAGGCCTTCCTAGAGATGTAGGATAGAGTGGCAGGGCCCAGGCCCGACGTTTTTATTTCCCAGCTAGGCCTGAGGCCGAGTCATTTGACGTCATTATTACAGGTATTGTTCTAGTTTGCCGTAGAGATGCTTTAGTTCTATTTTATCTGGGATCTACTTATTCCTGCGTGTTATCCTATTTTGCTTCATATCTGGTTGTGCCTCATGATTCTTTGAGTGCTCTTGTGTATGTGTCCACGCTTGTGGAAGATTCTATTATTGTAGATTGCGTATATCGCTCGTGTGTGATTACAATTGGGAGTCTTGAGACTAGCGTAGATTTTCTACTTCTTGATATGGTAGATTTTGATGTTATCTTGGGTATAGATTGGCTGTCACCTTATCATGCATTATTGGACTATCACGCCAAGATGGTGACCTTAGCCATGCCGGGGTTGCCTCGATTAGAGTGGAGAGGGACTCCTGGCCACTTTACCAGTAGAGTTATTTCTTATGTGAAGTCTTGGCGTATGATCGAGAAATGATTTCTAGCTTATTTGGCCTATGTACGTAATTCTAGTGCGAAGGTTCCTTCCATAGATTCAATACCAGTTGTTCGTGAGTTTCCAGAGATATTTCCTGCAGATCTGGCGGGGATGCCACCTGACAGGGACATTGATGTTTGTATCGATTTGGCTCCGGCACTCAACCCATTTCTATTCCACCATACCGTATGGCCCCGCCAGAGTTGAAGGAATTGAAGGAGCAGTTGCAAGATTTGCTTGATACGGGCTTCATTTGACCTAGTGTCTTGCCCTAGGGTGAGCCCGTGTTGTTCGTGAAGAAGAAAGATGGGTTAATGAGAATGTGTATAGATTATCGGTAGTTGAACAAGGTTACTATCAAGAACAAGCATCCACTGCCAAGGATTGTTGACTTATTTGTTAAGATTCAAGGCGCTAGAGTGTTTTCGAAGATTGATTTGAGGTCTGGCTACCATCAGTTGAAGATTAAGGCATCCTATGTCCTTAAGATGGCTTTTCGGACTCGATATGTGCATTATGAGTTCCTAATGATGTCATTTGGGTTGACAAATGCCCCATTAGTATTTATGAATTTGATGAACCGTGTGTTCAAGCACTATTTGGATTCTTTTTTTATCGTATTCATTGATGATACCTTGATCTACTACCACAGTTGAGAGGAGCATGAGCAACATCTTTGGATTGTACTTCAGACTTTAAGAGATAGCCATTTATATGCCAAGTTTTTAAAGTGTGAGTTTTGGTTAGACTCAGTCACCTTTTTGGGGCATGTTGTATCGGTAGAGGGCATAAAGGTGGATCTTAAGAAGATTGAGACACTTCAGAACTATCCTAGACCTACTTCAGCTATAGAGATCCGGAGTTTTCTGAGTTTGGCGGGTTATTATCGCCGGTTCGTGGAGGGGTTTTCATCCATAGCAGCTTCAATGACTAGATTGACCTAAAAGGGTGTCCCACTTAGATGGACGGATGAGTGTGAGTTGAGCTTTCAGAAGCTCAAGACTGCTTTGACTACGACGCCAATGTTGGTGTTGTCCACAGGTTCAGGATCTTATATGGTGTATTGTGATGCATCTCGTATTGGGCTCGGTGTAGTATTGATGCAGAATGACAGGGTGATTGCATACGCGTCATGGCAGTTGAAGGTTTACGAGAAGAATTACCATGTTCATGACTTAGAGTTGGCAGCCATTGTTCATGTGCTGAAGATTTGGAGGCATTATCTTTACGGCGTGTCATGTGAGGTATTCACAGATCATCGGAGTCTATAGTATTTGTTCAAGTAGAAGGATCTCAACTTGAGACAAAATAGGTGGTTGGAGCTGTTGAAAGACTATGATATTACTATTTTGCATCACCCCGGGAAGGCCAATATGGTGGCCGATGCCTTGAGTAGAAATGTTGTGAGTATGGGTAGCCTTGCGTATATTCCAGTTAGTGAGAGGCCTCTTGCTTCAGATGTTCAGGCTTTGGCCAATCAGTTCCTGAGGTTAGATGTTTTCGAGCCCGGTCATGTTCTAGCTTGCATAGTCGCTCGATCTTCCTTGTATGAGCTCATCAGAGAGTGTCAATATAATGATCCTTATTTTTTTGTCCTTAAGGACATGGTACGACACGGTGGTGCCAAGCAGGTTACATATGGAGATGATGGGGTGTTACGGATGCAGGGTCGTATTTGTGTGCCTAATGTAACCGGGATTCGTGAGTTGATTCTTAAGGAGGCCCACAGTTCTCGATATTCTATTCATCCGGGTGCCGCCAAGATGTATCAGGATTTGCGGCAACATTATTGGTGGAGGAGGATGAAGAAGGATATAATTGCATATGTAGCTTGGTGTCTAAATTGTCACCAAGTAAAGTACGAGCATCAGAGGCCTGGTGGTTTGCTTCAGAGGTTAGAGATTCCCGAGTGGAAGTGGGAGCGTATCACTATGGATGTTGTTGTTGGACTCCCACAGACTCAGAAAAAGTTTGACGTGGTATGGGTCATTATGGACAGATTGACTAAGTTGGCATATTTCATTCCAGTGGTAGTTACCTATTCTTCAGAGCGGTTAGCTGAGATCTACATCTGTGAGATCGTCCGTCTATTATTTCTGATCGAGGTACGCAGTTCACCTCACACTTTTGGAGGGATGTACAGTGTGCGTTAGGCACGCGTGTGGAGTTGAGTACAACATTTCACCCCAGATGGACGGGCAGTCCGAGCGCACTATTCAGATATTGGAGGATATGTTTCACGCTTGAGTAATGGATTTCAGGGGTTCTTGGGATCAGTTCTTGCCGCTTGCGGAGTTTGCCTATAACAACAACTACCAGTCGAGCATCCAGATGGCTCCCTATGAGGTATTATGTGGGAGGTGGTGCCATTCGCCAGTTGGATGGTTCGAGTCGGGGGAGGTTCGGTTGTTGGGTATAGATTTGGTACAGGATGCCTTGGATAAGGTCAATATTATTTAGGATCGACTTCGCACTGCTCAGTCTAGGTAGAAGAGTTATGCCGACCGTAGAGTGTGTGATGTTGCATTCATGGTTGGAGATAGGGTATTGCTCCGTGTTTGACCCTTGAAGGGTGTGATGAGGTTCGAGAAGAAGGGCAATTTGAGCCCTAGATACATCGGACAATTTGAGATTCCTGAGAGAGTGGGTGATGTGCCCTACAGGCTCGCATTTCCACCTAGTTTATCAGCAGTCCATCTAGTGTGCCACGTGTCCATGCTCCGGAAGTATCACGGTGATCCGTCCCATGTGTTAGATTTAAGCTTAGTCTAATTGGACAAGGATTTGACTTATGAGGAGGAGTCGGTGGCTATTCTAGCCCGGCAGGTTCGGTAGTTGAGGTCTAAGAGTTATCTTTCAGTTCGAGTGCAATGAAGAGGTCGGCCGATCGAGACAGCCACGTGGGAATCCGAGTCGAACATGCGGAGTAGATATCAACACCTTTTCACCAGTCCAGGTATCTTTCTATGTCTGTTCGAGGATGAACGTTTGTTTTAGAGGAGGAGAATGTGATGACCCGATAGGTCATTTATAGTTTTACCCTTCATTTTTGTGTTTCGAGACCTTGAATAGCTCCGTTTAGCCTTTCTCCATTTGCATACACAGTCTGTGTCCTCTTTTCGAAAGGTTTTTATGAGAAAATTGATGTAAATGTGAAATCACGCCTTTAAACTTATTTTAGTTTACTATGGTCAATGTTTTGAATAAATAGAGCCAGATCAGTGTTTTGACAGTCCCGGTGGGTCCATATCATGATTTTGGACTTGGGCATATGCCCGGAATCGAATTTTGAAGTCCCTAACTTGATTTAACATAATTTATTGAAAATTAGTAATTTAAAGGTTTAAAGGATTTTTAAGTTTGACCGTGAGTAGACTTTGTTTCTACCGGGTTCGAATTTCGCTTGGTATAAGTTAATTTCAGTATTTATGACTTGTCTGCAAATTTTGGTGCAAAACGGAGTTGATTTGACCTGATTCGGACGTCCGGTTGAAAATTTTAAAGTTTTAAAGTTTCTTTAAAAATTTCATTTGTTTTGGTGTCCGATTCATGGTTTTTGGTGTTATTTTGATGTTTTGATCGCGTGATCAAGTTTGTATGATTTTATTACACTTGTGTTCATGTCTGTTTTGGAGCCAGAGGGGCTCGGGTGAGTTTCGGATAGGCTACAGATGATTTTGAACTTAGAAAATTTCTGGTTTTTGACTTATGCTGGTGTCTGATGTGTTCTTCTTCGCGATCACGAAGAGTAATCTAGACTTGAGAGGCTTTCTTTCACCGCAAACGCAATGGCTGGTACGCGAACGCGAAGCTTTGGGGGGTTGCCCTGCGCGAACGCGGACAGCCTCTCGCTAACGCGTAGTGTTGAGGGACCTGGGAAGGGGGATCTGGGGTTTGCTCTATGTGAATGCGAGCCCTAGATCGCGAACGCGTAGGCCCGGGGGGAGAAGCCATCATGAACGCCTGAGGAACCTCGCGAACGCATAGGCCACTCTGGCTGTTGTGCTTCACGAACGCGGCAGGCCCTTCGCGAACGCGAAGAAGGCATGGCGCCTAGTGTATTAAATGTCCCAAAGTCGGGATTTCAACTTTTTTTTACCATCTTTCCATTAGAGCTCGGCCTAGAGGCGTTTTGGAAAAGAAATTTCATCACCCTTTCATAAGTTAGTGTACTTTAACTTATTTTCTTCCATTTCCATCAACACCCATTAATTTCTAACCTTAATCTATGTTCTTTTATGGTAGAAAATTAGGGATTTGGGAAGAATTGGGGGGTTATAAATTTGGGATTTAGACCTCAAATTGAGCTCGAATTTATAAACTAATTATATAATCGGGCTCGGGGGTGAATGGATAAATAGGTTTTGGTCTGAATCTCGGGTTTTGACCAAGCAAGCCCAGGGTTGACGTTTGTTGACCTGTTGGGAAAAGTGTAAAGATCTTAACTTTATGTATTATAACTAATTTCCATAGTATTATTTGATGGGATTGAGTCGATTTTGATTATATTCGATTGATTTGGAGGCGAATGTTAGAGGAAAGGCCCCGATTGAGCTTTGATTTGCTTGCGGAGCAAGGTAAGTGTTGGGTCTAACCTTGATTTGAGGGAATAGGAACCCTTGAGCTATGTGTTATGTGAATTACATGTGTAGCGGCGTATATGTGAGGTGACGAGTGTATATACACCGTCAAAGTAATTGTTTCCATGCATTCCCGTATTTCATTAATTATTTTATTCCATCTTAATTGTTACATGCTTTAATTGCCTCCTATGCCTTGACTTGCTACTTTTCATTTGTTATTCTCGTATTAAAATGTTAGTTTCTTCCAAGCTTCCATGATTAATTGCTACTTGCCTTAGTTGTCTAACTTGTACACTTTAACTATCATATATTTGGCTTGTCTTGTTGCTTAGTATTAATGGTAGCATTTCTTGATTCGGTACGAGACTCCTTTATCGTTTTCCCTTCATATTCGTTAATCATAGAGATTCTTGTGATTTAAGTTGCTGAGTTGATTACATTTATTAATTTTTATTTATGGATCGGGTTGTACACTGCAAAGGGTAGAATAAGAGAGTATTGATATTGATATGGTGGGATCGTGTTGCACGCCGCAATAAATTTTATATGTAATTTTGATATGGTGATTTAAGGGAGGAATATGACATTGATTCTGATTATATGGTGGGATCGGATTGCACGCCATAATGGATTTTACATGTTATTATTGATATTGATATGGTAAAATAAGGGAGGATTGTATTTGTACGGTGGGATCGGGTTGCACACCCGCAACAGGTAAAATAAGGAGGCTTGTATTTGTACGGTGGGATCAGGTTGCGCGTCGTAACGGATTATGTGTTTTGTATCCATTGTTGTACTACGTTAGCTTTCGATGCTTTCATATGAGATTTTGAGTGCTGGTGTTTCTGGTTTCTTTACTGATTTCGAGAATTGAGTTTATTTTCATAAGTTAACTGCCTTACTTTCTTGTATTCCTTTCCTTTTATTATTATTATACTGCGTACAGGTTATTGTAAGTGACCCGCATTAGCCTTGTTACTACTTCGTCGAGGTTAGGCTTGGCACTTACAGAGTACATGGGATCGGTTGTACTCATACTACACTCTGCACTTCTTGTGCAGATTTTGAAGTTGGTCCTCGCGGCGGTCAGTAGATTACTCGGATTGATTGTCAGATTTGGAGACTTGAGGTACATCTGCTCGGCATTCGCAACTCTCAAGTCCCCTTCGACCTTATCCTAGTTGTTTATTGTATTTCAGACAGTTTTACTTTCATTCTGACCATTATCTGTATTATTCTAGTCGCTCGTGCACTTGTGACACCAGTTTTGGGATTGTATCTAGATATTGTGGTTATTATGGTTTCTCATACTCTATTTCAATTTGATTACAGTTATTACAGTTTAATTGGTATCGGTTAGTTTGATTTGTTAAAAATGGCTAAAAACTATTCTAACGTTGGCATGCCTAGCAAGTGAAATGTTAGGCGCCATCACGGTCCCGAGGGTGGGAATTCCGGGTCGTGACAAGTTGGTATCAAAGCACTAGGTTGCCTAGGTCTTACAAGTCACGAGCAAGCTTAGTAGAGTCTGGAGGATCGGTACAGAGACGTATGTACTTATCTTCTAGAGGCTGTGGAGTTTAGAACAAATTTCACTTCTTTCTTTCTCTATCGTACGATTTTATTCTATCATTGATTATTGAACCATTCTATTCTTGTTCTCTCATGGATGGCGAGAACATGCACTGCATCTACAGCCAGACAGGAGTCGAAGCCCCAAGTGGCAGCTACGACCAGGGGCAGAGGTCAAGGCCGAGGTCGAGGCAGAGGAAGAGCTCAGTCTAGAGCTCGAGCAGCAGCACCCGCAGTGAAGCCTCTGATTGATCACGAGGAGTTTTCATCTCAGACTATGCCCGTCGGACCACCTTAGGTCTCGGTGGGGTTCATAGATACTCTAGTGCTTCAGGATGCTCTAGTCCATTTGGTGGGCCTGATGGAGAGTGTGGCCCAGACCGATACCTTCCCGGTGGCACCGGTCGTCTCTCAGGTTAGGGGAGGAGCACAAACTTTTGCTACTCACATCCCGGAGTAGGTGGCTCCCTAGTATCAGACTGCAGTAGCCCTGCCAGTTGGGGTGGTTCAGCCAATTATTGCGGCACAAACCGGTGATAGGCCCGCCATGTCTTCTGAGGCCTTGTTGAGGTTGTACAAGTTTATGAAGCTCTTCCCTATTCACTTTAGTGGTGCATCATCTGATGACCCACAGTATTATCTAGACTACTGCTATGAGGTGCTGCGGAACATGGGTATAGTTGAGACGAATGGGGTCAAATTTGCAGCATTTCAGATGACTGGTTCTGACAAGAGGTGATGGAGAGATTATATGTTGACTAGACTAGCTGGGTCGCTTGCATTTACCTGGGATCAATTCTCACAGCTATTTCTAGAGAAGTTCATTCCCGTCTCTCTGAGAGAGGAGTACCGTAGGAAGTTTGAGTGTCTCTATCAGGGTAGTATGACTGTCACCTAGTACGAGACTCGATTTGTGGACCTAGCTCGCTATGCCATTATCTTGCTTCCTACAGAGAGGGAGAGAGTGAGGAGATTCATTGTGATGTCCCGATAGGTCACTTTGAGTTCTAGCCTTCATTTCTGTGTTCGGAGACCTCGAATAGCTCCGTTTAGCCTTCCTAGAATTGCGTGCACAGTCCGTATCTTTTTCCAAAAACAATTATATAAAAAACTGAAAAAAATGTGAATTTACTACGGTCAATGTTTTACGGATCCGGATAAGTGTTTTGACGGTCCCCGTGGGTCCGTATCGTGATTTGGGACTTGGGCGTATGCCTGGAATCGAATTCGGAAGTACCTAACTTGATTTAACGTGATTTGTTGAAAACTAGTAATTTGAAGGCTTAAATAATTTCTAAGTTTGACCGTAGGTTGACTTTGTTGGTACCGGATTCGGATTTCAGTTTCGGAATTTAATATAGGTTTATTTCACTGTTTATGATTTGTCTCCAAAATTTGGTGCAAAACGGAGTTGATTTGACGAGATTCGGACGTCCGATTGTAAATTTGCATGTTCTTGAGTTTCTTTGAAATTTCCATACATTTTGATCTCCGATTAGTAGTTCTAGGTGTTATTTTGGTGTCCGGATCGTGCGAGCAAGTTTGTATAATGTTATTACACTTGTGTGCATGTTTTGTTTGGAGCCCGAGGGGCTCGGGTGTGTTTCGGATAGGCTACAGAGTAATTTTTGGAGTTAGGCAATTGCTGGTTTCAGGGATTCTGGTGTGTGGTGCATTGTACTTCGCGATCGCGAAGCCAGTCTCGCGATCGCGAAGGGAACTTGGGCTGGGGTGGTTTTCTTCTAAGCGAACGCAGGGAATCGATCGCAAACATGAAGCATTGGGCAGCTTACCCTTCACGAATGCGACCACCCACTTGCGAACGTGAAGGTTTATTGGATCCTAGGGGGAGTTGGTCAGTAACTTTATGTGAACGCGAGCCCTGGCTTACGAACTAGAAGGCATAAGCCTACGCGAACGCGCAATGTTAATTGTGTGGCCAGTGCTCTTCGCGAACGTGCCAGGTGCTTTGCGAACGCGACAGGTTCTTCGCGAACGCGATGAACACCTGACGCCCAGTTTTTTAAACGTCTAAAAATCGGGATTTAACCCATTTTTCACCATCTCCACATTAGAGCTCGGCTTAGAGGTGATTTTGAAGAGAAATTTCATTCCCACTTTCTAGGTTAGTATATTTTAACTCATTTTCTTCCATTTCTGTCACGACCCAAAATTCACTATAGGTCGTGATGGCGCCTAATGCTGCCGTCAGGCAAGCCAACGGTGATTGATCAACTTAATTACGCATTTTTATAACTTTTGAAATCATGATTTCCATTAATTGAATAGTATAAAATAGAATTTACAGGGTAAAATGATAGTAATTACGTGAACTACCATACCAAACATTCAGTAGAAGCCCCCAAAACCCGGTGTCACAAATGCATGAGCATTAACTAGGAAATATAATAAAATACATTATATGTCTGGTATACAAGTTAGACAGGAGAATATAAATAACCCTGATGGAGACTCTGTATGCTGCAGATCGTAACATGGAATGCAGCTCATGGTAAAGTCCCCGCAATAGCCGCGCCTTTGCGCCCAAAAGACCACCAGACAAATATGTGTACGTAAATCAATGCGTACCCAGTAAATATCTAGCCTAACCCCGGAGAAGTAGTGACGAGGGGTCGACATCGACACTTACTAGTGGTCCAATAGATCAAATACAGTAGGAAGTAAACAAATGTGAGGCAGAATAAATAAACGAAATAACAAGTATAAATACGTGGTACATACTTCCTCTCAACAATAAACTCAATCTCCCAGCTAGTAGTTACCTCCTCAATCGGAGAATATATATAATGAACCTCACCAAATAGGTCGTCATAGTTCAAATCAGGAAAACTCACAGATACATTGGCTTCTTGTCAAATATTACGCACGATTTCTTAAGAGTATTTTAGAGAAATGCCAAGGTGTATGGCTCGATCCCATCATAATGTGTGCACTGACGAGGGTCGAACGACATGAACCATAGTTACATCTATTATATTGTGGAGGCGAATGGCCCGCTCCCATATGAGTGTGATACATAATCCCGCCGAGGTGAACGGCCCAATCCCATCATAATGGGCGCACTGCAGAGGGTTAAACGACACGAACCATAGATGTATCTATTATACTGTCGAGGCGAACAACCCGATCCCATTAGAATAAGAAGTTTTAACGGGTCCTTGACACCATTCACGAATAAATGTGCGAGTTATGAACTTTAAGGAAGCTTTTCGATGAAAACATATAACGCGGGAGAAATTCGTAAGGGGTTCCGCAGCTAATCATGAAGCTCGTTAAATATCTACAATAGCAAGTCTATCACTCTACGCAAGTCTAGTCTCAAGTTATAAAATAAAATAAAGGAATTTAATAGGCCATGGGCAGCTCAAATAGTACAGTTATAGCATGGCGGGAACCTAAGTCTACCCAGACATAACATGAATCTAGCTACGTACGTACTCTCGTCACCTCGTGCGTACGTAACCCCCGCAACAAGTAGCACATATCAAATATATCACATAGGGGTAGTTTCCCCCTCACAGAGTTAGACAAGAGACTTACCTCACTTCGAAGTTCTATAACCGGCTCCAACACCTCTTTATCACCTCAACCAACGGACCAACGATCCGGAACTAGTCAAACAATGTGCAAACCAATGAAAATATACTCTAATACCCATAATTAATCAATTTATAATAATTTCCAACTCCGCTCGAAAAGTCAATAAAGTCAACCCTCAGGCCCACGTGCCCGAATTTCAAAATATTTCTAAGATAAACTTTACCCATACCACCACAAACTCAAATATATAGTTTATTCCAAATTCCATGTTCAATTTCGTGGTCAAAATCCAAAAATATCAAATTCTAGGTTTTCTACCAAAATCTCAAATATCTACTAATTTCCATGTTAAATCCATACACGAGCCTTGTATTTAACTCACAATGTGTAGAAATAACTTACCTCAAGATTGATGATGGAAATGGCGCTCCAAAAATTGCCCTGCCCAAAAAATCCCGCATATGCGGTCCAAAATGTCACTTCTGCGGCTTCAATCCCGCACCTGCGAGGACCCAGGCCAGGTCGCTGGCCGCATCTGTGGTGCCTGTTGTGCGCCTGGCCCCGGCTTCTGCGCTGCCACCCTCCGTAGGTGCGGTTTTGCTTCTGCGGCAAAACTACCGCATCTGTGGTCCAAGCACTGCCCAACCAAAATCCGCTGCTGCGCTTGCCTGGCCGCTTTTGCGGCGTCGCATCTGCGACTCTTTTTCCGCAGGTGCTATTGCACCCCCTTCAGCAATACAACAAAGCTCCAAAGTGATTTGCGACTCGTTCGAAACACACCCGAGGCCCCCGGGACCCTGTCCGAACTTACCAACAAGTTTCATAAGATAATACGGACCTGCTCGAGGCCTCAAATCACAGCAAGCATCATCAAAACTATGAATCGACGATCGAAACCTTTCTTTAAACTTTCAAACATCAAAACTTCACCGACCGCGTCCGACTGACGCCGAACTTTACGCACAAGTCACAAATCACGATACGAACCTATTCCAAGGCTCGAAATTCCAAACGAACATCCATAACGTCAAAATCCATTTTAAGTCAAACTTAAGAAATTCTTAAATTTTCAAACTGCCAACTTTCCATAAAAAGCGCCGAAATACTCCCGGACTACACCATACTCAACCTGAACATACGCCCAAGTCTGAAATTATCATACAAACCTATTGGAATCTTTGAATTCTGTTTCCGAGGTCGTTTACTCAAAAGTCAAAACTTAGTCAATTCTCCAAACTTAAAGATTCCGAAATTAGAATTTTCCATCCAAATCAACTCTGAACTTCCCGAAATTCGATTCCGACTATGCGTACAAGTCATAAAACATGAAGTGAAGCTACTTAAGGACTCAAACCGCTAAATGACGCGCTAGACCTCAAAATGATCGGTCGGGTCGTTATATTCTCCCCCACTTAAACATGCGTTCGTCCTCGAACGTGCTAAGGACTGCTCCGGAGTTGTCCGAAATCACCGTTGAACACCTCGTGCACCCACCCGTGCCACTACAACCCATGTGAGCACATTAGGTCGAGCCAAACTGAAGATCCTTCCTACTACCTTAGTCCACAAACCTTGGAACCACATCCCAACATCAGAAATCTTCCACGAGACCCAATTCCAACATACGAACACCACATCAATCACCAGACACTATACCCAACATGACCATGTTCCTTCGCTAAAATCACACCACGTACCACATAAGTTGCTCGACCATAATAACATCATGCGACCATAATAGCTGCAATTTCACGAACCTGATGCCCACAATACGCCTCATAACACATGTAAGCCCTATTCCAACTCTCGCAATACTGCCACAGCCAAAGAGATGTGTAGAAACTCATAACCACCTAAACAAATCAACAAATCATGGAGTCTCTCCTCCTGACAAGAACATTACTTCATTCTGAACTGAATAATGATATTTGCTCTTTAATATACCCTACATAACTCTGATCGCACTAATCCCAGGTCCAATAACCTCGTCTTACCCAGTACAAGCTGCTCAGGCAATAAGCCATTTCAAACACTGCCAAAAACCTCATATGACGCCATCAATGCGCCAATAAGCAACAAACTCGAATGTGATACATAAGGAAAAACAAACTCTGAAAAAGAACTACCCAGCATGCGTAACGAATAAAATGATCGAACCGATGCTATGAACCCTTCTCAGGGAATGAGAAATAAAATAAACACGAATAGATATAGGGAACCGTACTCAACATCCCACTGTTGCAGCGTGTAACCCGATCCACACATGGTACCATTGCGGCATGCAACCCGATCCAAACATGATACCGTTACGGAATGCAACCCGATCCAAACAACATACCCGTGGCGGCGTGCCACTCGATCCACTCATAACAATAAATAAGGAAATACCCATCAAGCCATAATTCTTATACTTGCAAAATACCCGAATATCAACTACAAGCACGCCAAGTGAAAAAATACAACCCTGGGGAGACGGATAGCGCCATACGCTACAAAACCCAATCACGGCTAAGGTGCAATAAATGACCTGC
This sequence comes from Nicotiana tabacum, assembly GCF_000715075.1. NCBI lineage: Eukaryota > Viridiplantae > Streptophyta > Magnoliopsida > Solanales > Solanaceae > Nicotiana > Nicotiana tabacum. Next base: position 85,041,626 of record NC_134094.1, on the reverse strand, counting down.
ATCTCGAGAGCCATCCTGCTCATATAATAATACAAGCTACATGGGACCACAATACTTGTGCGAATAATCAAGCCGCCTCACAACCCACATAGCACAATAGAGTATTACATGGAATAGCTGACGACGAAAATAACATTCAATGCCCGAAGACTCTTCCGTAAGCAATGCTACGACGAATGAACACATCCGACCTGACGTAGAGCACACATTCACATTAGAATCACCAAAAGACCTCAAACTGATTCTGATCATACCATACTGGGTCAACACCCTTTCAAGGGTCCATAATGGCCCTATTCATGACACACATGAATAGCTGTCCAACCCAGAACAAACTCCCACAGTCCACAACCAAAGGAATAGAGCGACTTCCAAGCATAAACTCCCACATTAATGATAGTACGAAAAATCTCCATGCCACACATATATAACTTTCCCCGTGGGATACGCTCCCACGACCTTCCGTACCAGGTAGCAAAGTCTGCACCTCCATACCACCAATCGTACTAATTCTGTAAAGCAATTCAAGAATCCGCAAATCAAAACACAAAACCTCCAACACAGGTCACCGTCCTCAGGAGACACTAAAGAAAATGCCAGCTTACTCTGAACATTTGAATTCTTCCCTGCTCATCCGAGCTCATGACATTCTTGTCAACACCGAACCGCAACCTTGATCTTCAACTTCCAAATTCCCATGCTGCTCACTGCACCTATCATGCCGCTACACGATAATACAAGTATTCACCATAACACCTGAAATACTAGTAGAATAAATACTTTATCGGCTAGAAACCTTTCACTTAACTCTTTTCAGAAGAACCATTGCAACACGCAACTGAATTCCCACGACCGTAGAAAATACAAACCTCAAGTCGTGGTCTAAACTGCCATAACTCTTTCGGGATCCATTTACACAACAAGGCCATAGGAATCGAATACCTCCCAAATCAAGGAAATTACGGTGGTCGTCAAGCCCGTACGTACAACCACAAACCACCTGTATAACTTAACACGCCGAAGGAACTGATCATTGCCATAACCATGCTGATTCAAACCATTACTAACCGATCCCACTTCTTCCAATTTACTCTGGACTTGCCTTAGAAATAATAATATCTCCATTCAAAATATAGCGAAACCTAACAACACTCATCCTGAGTTACCCAATCCACGAGATCACATCGTATCAATACCCATGAACCATCTCATACCCTCCTTATGCGCACAATAACATTTCTAACTGGTACACCCATTATGAAAGATCCTCTATGAATCTAAAGTTGTTTCCTCCTATTTCTCCAATATTGCATCACAGACCTGATGATAACATATAACACTCCAAGTCCCTTTCATAATCCACTGCAAAGACTCGATCCTTAACCACACAACGGACCCGAAATCCTTAGGCACTGCACTTTAATTCTTGAACCCACTAGAACCGTTGTTGAGAGTCACCCACTCTGACTTGTCCCCAAATATAATCAGACTCCTACGCTCTGTTAGTATATGAACACTCCCAAAGAAGCAACCATATGAATTTTTTTCCTTGTACATCACATCCACAAGAAGCATAAACTATGAGTCTTCCAAAAACTTGCACATGAATCGACAAAGCGAAATATAGCACACATTCATCAAGTTCTTTGCTCGAATTACCCCTGATGTGGAAATCGATAACATAAAAATCCACTTCAAGTCAAACTTAAAAAATTCTTAAACTTTCGAAATGCCATCTTTCCATAATAAGCGCTGAAATACTCCCGGACTACCCGATACTCATCCCGAGCATACGTCCAAGTCCGAAATTATCATACGAACCTATTGGAATCTTCGAATCCCAATTCTGAGGTCGTTTACTCAAAATTCAAATCTTATTCAATTTTTCTAACTTAAAGCTTCCGAAATTAGAATTTTCCATCTAAATCAACTCTGAACTTCCCGAATTTCGATTCCGACTATGCAGACAAGTCATAAAACATGAAGTGAAGCTACTTAAGGCCTCAAACCGTTGAATAACGCGCTAGAGCTCAAAATGACCGGTCGGGCCGTTACAATTTCCATCAACATCCATTGATTTCTAACCTTAATCTATGCTCTTTAATGGTAGAAAATTAGGGATTTGGGTAGAATTGGGGGGGTTGTAAAATTGAGATTTAGATATCAAATTGAGTTCGGATTTCGAAAATAATTACATAATCGGGCTTAGAGGTGAATGTGTAATTGAGTTTTGGTCCAAATCTCGGATTTTGACCAAGCGAGCCCGGGGTTGACTTTTGTTGCCTTTTTGGGAAAAGTGTAAAGATATTTGCTTTATCTATTGTAATTGATTTCCCTAGCATTGTTTGATAATATTAAGTCGATTTTGGTTAGATTCGATTGATTTGGAGGCGAATTGTAGAGGAAAAGCCCGGTTGAGCTTTGATTTGCTTGCAGAGCGAGGTAAGTGTTGGGTCTAACCTTGATCTGAGGGAATTAGGAACCCTTGAACAATATATGTTATGTGAATTACGTGTGTAATAGTATATATACGAGGTGACGAGTGTATATATGTTGTCAAAATAATTATTTCCATGCTTTTCCGTATTTCATTAATTATCTTATTTCATGTCTTAATTGTTACATGCTTTAATTGCTTTCTATACTATAACTTGTTACTTATCATTAATTACTCCTGTATTGAAATGTTCGTTTCTTCTATGATTCCATGATTAATTGCTACTTGCCTTAACTGTCTTACTTGTACACTTTAATTTTCATATTTTGACTTGCCTTGTAGCTTTGTATTAATTGTAACATTTCTTGATTTGGTACGGGGTTCCTTTATTGCTTTATTTTCATATTCTTTAATCGTAGAGATTTTTTTGGTGAATTGACTTGTTGGATTTATTACTTTTATTGAATTTATTTATGGATCATATTGCACGCCGTAATTGTTCTGATATGGTGGAATAAGGGAGAATCTGATATTGATATGGTGGGATCGGGTTGCACGCCGCAATGGATTTTATATGTGATTTTGATATTGATATGGTGAAATAAGGAGGATTATGATGATATTGATTCTGATTATATGGTGGGATCGGGTTGCGCGCCGCAACGGATTTTATATGTGATTCTTGATATTGATATGGTGAAAAAAGGGAGGATTGTGTGTGTACGGTAGGATCGGGTTACGCGCCGCAACGGATTGTGTGTGTTGTACTCATTGTTGTATTTTGTTAGCTTTCAGTATTTTCATATGAGATTTTGAGGACTGATATTTCTGGATTCACTGATTTCGAGGATTGAGTTTGTTTTCATTAGTTAACTGTTTTGTCGTCATTTCCTGTTTTCCTTTCCTATTATAATTATATTGCGTACATGTTATTGTAAGTGACCTACTTTAGCCTCGTCGCTACTTCTCGAGGTTAGGCTCGGCACTTACAGATTACATGGGGTCGGATGTACTCATACTACACTCTACACTTCTTGTGCAGGTTCTGGAGTCCGTTCTGGTGGCGGTCAGTAGATTTCTCTGATTCGGTGCTTGATGGAGATTTGAGGTACAGCTGCATGGCGTTCGCAGCCCTGAAGTCCCCTTCCACATTACTCTAGCTGTTTATTTCATTTCAGACAGTTATGCTTTCATTCAAACTTTTGTTGGTAGTACTCTAGTCGCTCGGGTACTTGTGAGTTGTGACACCAGTTCTGGGATTGTATTTGGATATCGCCGTTATTTTAGTTTAAACACTCTATTTTAGTTTATTGGTTTTCATTTAAATTGAATTGTTAAAAATAGCTAATAACTATATCTAACGTTGGCTTGCCTAGCGAGTGAAATGTTAGGCGTCATCACGGCCCCAAGGATGAGAATTCCAAATCGTGACAATAAATAGTTGAGGTGAATTGTTTAAATGAGTTACGACCATATCTTCAAAAATTGCTTCTTTTGGTTAAAAACATTTGTTTGAAAATTGAAAAACATAGTACAAAATAAAATTTTATTTTAAAAAATAAATAATTGACTGAAGATACTTCATACTTATTAAAAAAAAGATCATATGTTCAAACAAACTTATCTCTTCTATATAAATTTCCTTAAGTTTAATTTTTGGCTCCTCTGTGTAAATAATTGATTGAAGATTTACAGAGACTAGTACTATATTAAAAGCACGAAGGCCCTAAGCAAAATGTTGTTCGTCTTTTTTACCCTTTAAAATAAAAATTTATATTAGACAAAATAGTCATTTAGTTATTTTTCTAATATTTAAGAAATATTCATTTAATTGATTCCCTACTATATAGGAATAGTCATTTAATTATTTTCCTAATATCTAGGACTTTGAAATCAACAAAAACTTTACATATTAGTAAATTTTTCTTATTTTAATTATGTAGATTAATCCTAGGGGTGTCAATGGTTCGGTTCGGCCGTTTATTTTATAAAATTTATATCATACCAATTTTTCGGTTATTTTATGATGTATAACCAAATTTAGACTTTTAAAAACCGTACCAATCATGTCGGTTTCTCTTCGGTATCGGTACGGTTCGACTAATTTTTGCTATTTTTTTAAATGTCATTTAAAAGTCACTAGTAGAAGCATAATGCAATAACATACCTACTTTTATAGGATTTATCAAAACTCTCTAGATAATTTTACTATTTAAAAGGTGATGAACTATGAAAACATAAAAGATGACCAGAGTATAGATCCATCAACTATTCTATTGCAACGTAAAAGAAACTAAGCAAAGTCAGAGAAAATATAAATCACATGGGTGGAAAGATATTAAGCAAGCCAAGACTCAAGAATAAAGTCTATAGAAGATTAAATATTTGAAAATATAAATTTAAATCATACGAAAATTCAATATATTGTAGTTTGCTACTCATAATCATTAGATTATCTTGTGTCTTGCTAGTGAATATATTGGAAATAATTTAGTTTCAATAGGAGTAGTATAATAGGTTTGGAAATTAGGATTTTGGGTTTAATTAATTATTGGTTTGTAACAGTTTTTATAATTTTAAGGCCCAAGAAAAAATTTAATGCATTATTTTTTAATATTAATATATATTTATATTTTTTCCATGTAAATTTATTCGGTACGGTTCGGTATTTTTCAGTTTATTTTCATAAAATAAAAAACCTACCCTAATTATCGGTACAATTATAGATTTATATATAAACCTACAGTTTTATTAAAGAAAACCTAAAAATCAGTTTGGTTCGGTACGATTCGATCGGTTTAGTCGATTTTTAAATATCAATTGACACCCCTAATTAATACTACCCCAACTTTGTATCTTAAACGTGTGTAAACATTATGACTCAGGTAGTAGTCTCTTTTTTATTTTGGAATTTTACTTAAACATAGAGGGGTTTGGATTTATACACTCTAATAAAGTGGTTAAAAATAAGTAACTTTTAGAATTTATTATAATCATATGTTGGTCAATATTTTTATCCTCTACAAATAGATTTTACATTGAGAAAACTTTATACTTTAATTATCTTTCTAATATTTAAAGTTTTAAAAATAACTAAAATTCTCTATGTGAAATGTCAGATCGATATTTTTATCCTTTGAATATAAAATTCTTATTGGATAAAATTATAGTTATAGTTAATTATTAAACTTAGGATGATATTATTAATATTAAGAATTTGAATGAAGAAAAACTATTTCCTCTAATGTTGAGAATGAATAATTAAAAATTTGAACTAATTTAACAAAATAAGTTTTTGAATCAACTAATTAGATAGAAAATTCAATTCAACTATATCACAAATTCATCACATAAGTAATTCCAAAACTTGTAGTGTACATAATAATATTGATGGTAAAATAAATAAATAAAATAAAACAAAATTAGTTACAATATATTATTGAGAGTCAAATTGATAATACTACAAACATAAAGAAATTATCATTAATTTGTTTTTCCTTTGCAGTTGTCCAACAAATGATAAGTTCCTATATTTTTATTATTTACTAAGTTATGTATTATAAAATATTAACTCAATATTGGTCATTTTTAGGCTTTACATTGTCACTTATTTTTTTCTTTCCTCGGGGCTATAGAGCCAACATCTACATTCTCAAATATCTAAAAGATCAAAAGATTTAATATTTTAATTTGCTTTGTTTGACAAATCTTTGGAGAATTGCAATGAACTATTTTTGTGTCACTTGTTTGTTTAGAGTATTAAGTTACACAACAGTAATAAATTTTATAAGATATTCCAAAATAAGTCCTCAGAAATTACAATAAGGCATATGAGGACTTCTATGAGCATGATTTTTTCATAATGAGCTAGCTAAATGGGATCAATGTTCATCATTATATAATTTTTTAAATTTTTATTTTATAATCTAAGTAAAAGATAAGCATGAAAACTTGTGAAATTTTAGCAAATAAATCATAAATTGAAGTATTGACTAAGATGATTGATGACTTCTATATTGTCCTCGTTTATTCATTTATTGAGTTACTAAATAAAATTATCATCATTTTTGGAACTCACATTTTTTTCTTAAACTTATTTTATAATTTCAAGTGTAATTAGTTAATATAGTATTTATGTAATTTTTAAAATATGTATTTATTGAGACGGAATACACGCACAACACGCGTATCAAGGCTAGTTAAGTAAAAAGAGTATTGTCAAGAAGACAATCGTTAAGAATTATTAAGAATAAAAATGATATGATAATTATATCCTTTGAATAAGAAGATATTCTTATCACGACCCAAAACCCTCTATAGGTCATGATGGCGCCCAACGTCGTCGTTAGGCAAGTCAACGGTGAACTACCAACTTAATGCTTTATTTTATTATTTTTGAAATCATGAATCTTATTAGATAGAGAGATCGATGCATCAAAAATCGTACATATACATGATTTAAGTAAAATATAAATATAATGACCCGACCGGTTATTTTGAGAAATTGCACTTCGCTCGATAGTTTATTGACATGAGTAACTTTGTATAAAGTATTATGACTTATGTGAATCGTCGATTTCGTTTTCAGGTTATTCGGAATCAATTGGGAAGAGTTGACCAAGTTTGACTTTTGTGAATTTGATCTCAGAACGGAGTTTTGATAGTTCTGTTAGGTCCGGATGGTGATTTTAGATTTGGGCGCATGCCCAAAATTACATTTGGATGTTCGTAGAAGAATTTGGCAGTAATTGGTGACAGTTGAAAATTTAAAAATTTGAAGGCTTGGAAAGTTCATACGTTTGACCGGAAGTTGACTTTGTAGATGTTAGATTCGGATTGTGGTTCCGGGAATTAGAATAGCTTCGTTATGTCATTTGGGACTTGTGTGCAAAATTTGAATTTATTCCGAGTTGATTTGATATGTTTCGGCGCGAGTTTTGAAAGTTGAAAGTTCAAGTTCATTTAAGTTTGATTTGAGGCGCGATTCATCCTTTCGATGTTGTTATATGTGATTTGAGGCCTCGAGTAGGTCCGTGTTATGTTATGGAACTTGTTGGTATATTCGGACGGGGTCCCAAGTGGCCCGGGTGAGTTTCGGACGAGGTTCGGATCATTTTCGTTTGAGGTTGCATTGCTGTAGGTATGTTGGTTCTGGTGCTTCCGAATTTGCGGAAGAATGGGCACAGATGCGAGTCCGCAGATGCGGACATTTGGTCACAGAAGAGCAAACAGGCTTGGCTGGAGAAGATCGCAGAAGCTGAACTTGGGGCGCATCTACGGCCCCGCGGAGGCGATGGTCTTGGGTGCAGAAGCGAGATTGAATGCATAAGCATGTTTGGCTTCGCACCTGCAGTTGCGCAGAAGCGGATGGAGATCCGCAGGTAAGAGGGGTCAGCTGGCTAGTGGAGTCCGCAAAAGCGGAACTTGTGTCATAGAAGCGACGCTGCAGAAGCGGCTCGTGTGTCCACAAAAGTGGAAATGACTGTTATGTGTTTGTTGTTGAGGTGCTGAGGGTATGAAACCCCGAACTTCATGTTATGTGTTTGCCGTTGAGGTGACGCACATGCTAGGTGACGGGCGTGTGTGCGTGCACCCTATGAATCATAATTCTGTTATTTCTATGGTATTGTGTAGTTACCTGAGCTTATCTGTAAGCATGAAATCTCTACGTACTAGAGCTATTGAGTTGTGATCCATGTTAGAAATCATGTCTAGGCTACATGCTTATTCTGTTGGGACCCACTGAGGTCATTACTGATATTGAATTATTTGCTTATATTATAATTTTATACTCAGTCATGTTCATTCATTTCATATCATATCTCAGTCTCTGTTGTTGTATATTGACACATCATATCATCATTTTTGGGTTAGTTTCATGGCATTGTGGGCCCGAGAGGCTGGAGAGATTGATGATTGAGTGAGGTCGAGGGCCTGATTGTGAGGTTACTGATATTATAGCACGTGAGTTATCCGTGCAGCACGTGAGTTGTCCGTGCGGATCCAGATATTGATATTATAGCACGTGAGTTGTCCGTACAGCACGTAAGTTGTCCGTGTGATTTATAGCGCTTGGGCTGAAGGAGCCCCTCCGGAGTCTGCACACACCCCCAGTGAGCGCAGTTGATTTATATTGAGGGATGGATCTTCCCTGGACTTGGATCTTGTCTGAATCTTTTATACCTGGGGATAGATCTTCCCCACGGGCTGGATTGGCCCTACCTAGTATTGAGTTACTGATGGTCAGTTGATGTATATATTCTGGGATTAATCTACCCTAGGCTGAATTGGCCATTTACAGTACTGAATGATTGAGCATGATGAATGGAAAGTGTGAGATAGTGAGATTATCACGACCCGAAATTCCCACCTTCGGACCGTGATGGCGCCTAACATTTCACTTGTTAGGCAAGCTAACATTAGAATAATTTTAGCCATTTTTAAATAATTTTTAAATTTATTAATAACAAAGAACAATTGCGGAAGTAAGGTCTGAAATGTAGTGAATAATCCATCAAAATAACGGTGTCTAAATACCATCCCAGAATTTAGTGTCATAAGTGCACAAGCTTCTTGAATAATACAAATAAAGGTCTGAATAAAGTAAAGTTGTCTGAAAGAAATTACACAGCTAAATTAAGATAGAAGGGGACTTCAGAACTGCGGACGCTGTGCAGTTATACCTCAAGTCTCCTCTGAGTAGCTGAAATCCGAGCAAGTCTATGGTACGTCGCTGGGACCAACTCCGAAATCCGCACAAGAAGTGCAGAGTGTAGTATCAGTACAACCGACCCCATGTACTGGTAAGTGCTGAGCCTAACCTCGATGAAGTAGTGACGAGCCTAAGGCGGGTCACTTACATTAACCTGTACGCAATATTAGTAAAACAACAATAATAGAAATAAATCGGTAACTCATTTTTTAATAGTTGAAGCCAACTCAGCAGTCATAATCAATTATTATTTTAATCAATTTCCGTTGCAGCGTGCAACCCATTTTTACAATATATTCATTTTCAACTCTCCGATATATTTATTTAATCAAGTATATATATAGACTTTTTAATAAGTCTGTTGCGGCGTGCAACCTGATCCTCCAATATATTCATTTCAATCAATTCTGTTGCGGCGTGCAACCCGATCCTCCAATATATTCATTTCAATCAATTCTGTTGCGGCGTGCAATCCGATCCTCCAATATATTCATTTTAATCAATTATGTTGCGGCGTGCAACCCGATCCTCCAATATATTTATTTACCAATTCTCATAGAAGAAACTACCCCAATAAATACAATAATTAATATAAAATTATAAGACAACAAGCACACAATAATTATGAAACAAACAATGACAAATAATAATTTATTATGAAAATCAGGGAGAAAATACGCAGTTTAATGTACAAGTAGCAATTAATGCACATAATTCAAATAAGCATGAAGCAATTATTACAGGAATTCAAGAATTAATATTTTGACAAGGAATTATGAGTGAAACAATTAATATAATAATTCATTCATGATTTAAAACGATTTATGATTTTCAAATAATTATGCAAATAATTAATTCGACGATGTATAGACACTCATCACATCGCCTATACGTCGTTCACATGCAATTCACATAACAAATAATTTAAGGGTTCTATTCCCTCAAGTCAAGGTTAACCACGACACTTATCTCGCTTCGAAATCAAATTTCAAGTTTCCAATATACCCTTGCCTCACGAATTAGTGTCCGAAATCCTCAAATCTAGTCATAAACAATTCAATATATTCAATACAAATTGTAGGAATTAATTCCATATGAATTTACTAATTTTTCGGATTAAAATCCAAAATTTATTTTTAAAATTGACAGTGGGGCCCACGTCTTAAATATCAGAAAACTTTACGAAATCCGAACACCCATTCCGAGACGAGTCCAACCATACAAAAATTATCCAATTCCGATGTCAAATGGACCTTTAAATCTAAATGTTTTGTTTTTGGAAAGTTTTACAAAAAATTCAATTTTTTCCATCTAAATCCAAACTAAAGGATGAATATAGATATGAATTCATGAAATATAATCACTTTTGGTTATAGAACACTCACCCAATTCAAAGTCGTGAAAAATCGCTTTGGAATCGCCAAAATCCGAGACTCAAAAATGAGTAAAAATGGCTAACTCCCGATTTTTAAGCATTTTGTCCAGCATTTTCGTATTTGTGGACATATTTTCGCATCTGCTAGCTTGCATTTGCGAGAAATATCTTGCATTTGCGAAGTGAGGCTTCCAGGTGAAATTCTGCATCTGCGGACATCAATGTCGCAGAAGCGACCAAATGACCGCAGAAGCGGCCGCGCATTTGCACCCCATTTCTTTGCAGAAGCGACGCAACTGGCTAGTGCCCAAGTCGCAGAAGCGACCAGCTTCTCGCCGATGTGGTTGCGCACCTACGATCACCATTTCGCAGGTGCGATTACACCAGGTTCTGCCAAGAACCTACTGCTTTCAACATGCTCTAAACAATCTGAATTTCGTCTAAAACTCACCCGAGCCCCTCGGGACCTTATCCAAATATCCCAAAAAGTCCCGTAACATAATACGGACTTACTCGGGGTCTCAAATAACATCGAATTTGCAATTCACACCTCGATTCGGACTTTGTGTTTTAAACTTTTCAATTTGCAAATATTATGCCAAAACATATTAAATGATTCCGGAATGACTTCAAATTTGGCACACAAGTCATAAATGACATAACAGAGCTATTCAAATTTTCAGAATCGGATTCCGGCTACGATATCAAAATGTCAACCCCGTGGTCAAACTTGGAAATCTTTAGCCTTTGAATTACTAGTTTCCGTTAAATGGTCATAACTTGAGCTAAGGACCTCCAAATTAAATTCCGGGTATACGCCCAAGTCTCAAATCACGATACGGACCTATCGAAACTATCAAAATACTGATCCAAGTCCGTTTGCTCAAAATGTTGACCAAAGTCAACTCGGTTGAGTTTTAAGGCTCTATTTCACATTTTAATCCATTTTTCACATAAAAACTTTCGGAAAAATTTTACGGACTGCGCACGCAAGTTGAGGAATGATAATTAGTAGTTTTCAAGGTCTTAGAACACAAAATTACTTATTAAATTTAAAGATGACATTTTGGGTCATCACAGAGATTGAGTACTTTGAGAGTGTGAGTACATGAGTTCATCTATGAGATATATTGCATTTGACATGCACACTTGACATACAAGCATAGAGATGTATTTTCCCTCATGCTGTACGACATTGCATCATTCATGATTTCACCCGCATAGTGACATGTAGGCATAGAGATGTACTTTACTCATGCTATCTGAAAAATAAAACATCTTAAGTATTGTTGAAACGTTTTAGGAAAAATCACAGTTTTACAAACCTACTCATATTTTGTTGATTTTGGCAAAGGATTTGAGTTTTACTATATACTTGAAAAGAAGCATTTGTTTTTCGGCATTTTATACAAACTGAGCATTTATTTATTGAGTTATTTCTTGCACCATCTTTACGATATTGTTATGAATTGTTGTTGGTTATTGGAGTTGGACTCTGACCCTTGTCCCAGCTCTTCACTACTTTCAATCTAAGGTTAGGTTTGTTATTTATTGAGTACACGGGGTCGGTTGTACTCATACTACACTTCTGCAACTTGCGTGTAGATGTTGGATGCTGATGTTGCTGTGAACAAGGGGAGCTAGATTTGAAGATGTACCTGAGTTCCGGTTGTAGCTGCCTCTTGTTCATGGTAGCCTTAGATTTATAAAATTCTGTTTATGTATATTTCGAACAGATGATGTATTTATTTTATACCAGCTTTGTATGATGTCCATACCTATCTTCGAGAGGCTATAGGGAATTTAGGACATACTTTCCATCTTTATTTCCTTATCGTGCGACATTGATTCAGCTTGAAGCGTAACTCTTTGAATTCTTTCCACGCATTCGTATGCACATGTGAGCGCTCAATATTAGATGTGTATCAGCGGCTTGTGATTCCATGGATGATGTGAGAGATGTGATTTTGGTGTGCTGATAAAAGGCCAGTCTGGAGGACCTGAGGCCGGGTTTTGACTCTAGTTTGAGCACGGTGATTTCAGTTGCGTGGGCATGTGCTTTTGGACTTATATGTCCGGTAGTGTCCCTATGAGTGGAATTTATGGCTCGATGAGTGGCTGGATAGCTCTATGATGAGTATGATGGGACTGCGAGATGTGTTCAGATGGGTTGAATGTGATAAAGGACTATTGGGTGCCTGATTTCTGTCTTGATGCAACGTATACTCTCGAGTTATGAGTGTGTTGAAAGATTTTCATGTTGTTTAATTATGAAATGAACTAGATTCTTATGCCTTGTTGATGAGTTTAGACTCAGGAAGGTTAAGTGATAGCATAATAGTCGTGGCTGTGAAAGGTTATAGAGAGATATCAGTTTTGGGATAAGCATGTCGGTTATGACCTGCGAGGTAATCTACGGATATGTGATTTTTATGATGTTGTGTGGAGGCTTTCTTTTCTACCAAGTGGGTTATACTTGTGCGATTTGAGTTTGGATCAGTGGTAATAGCTGACATGACCGTCACGAGAATAAATGTGAGGGTTGCAGATGATTTGAGGTATTAGAGGGTTTGTGTTACATGAGCTTATGAGGGAATGAGTTGAATTTCGGTGCGGGATTATGGGAGTAATAGAGCATGTGTATTATAAGTTATCGAGTATTTTGTCTTATGGCTTTGAGCCAAGTGGGGGGGGGGGGGGTCGGCTATTGACAATTTGATTGCGTGGTTGTGTGTAGTACTAGTTTCGATTTGAGGCATACTTGTGAATCAGTGATGACTTATAGAGGTTGAGATCGAGGATGACTCGAGTAAGGGTACTTCTGGATATGGGTTGTGTTACACTTTATGGGTATATGAAAATCAAGGAATGATTGAGGTGTTTTCGTGAAGGATGTAGTGCGCATGGAGTAGGAATTTGCTCAGTTGAGTTAAGGCGGGGTTACTTCTGTGGGTGTTGTCGTGCTATTGGGGCACAAGTCGTTCGGCCCATTTGGGGTAGTGCAATTGAGATTTGAGCAGAGGGGATGACTCTCAAGAAAGTTCTAATGGATTCAAGATTTGTATGTAACAATTGTGAATTTTTACGGATTTGTATATGGCTAGGATATGAGAGTTTTATTGGATGGTGTCGAGACTCACGGTATTTCTATATCTCTATGAATTCTACATTTCAGTATCAGGAAGGTAAAGCAAATAGTTTCAGGTTCACATGACTCTTCGGAGTGGGTGTCTCGATTGTGGTACTTTTGGAGTGCTGGAGAGGGAATACATTGGCTTATGGGCCTTGGGGCGATGTGGTTTTATTCTAGGATCTTGTGGGGTGAGTTTTAGTTAAGGATCGTGGTGTTCTGGCAATAAGAAGTGTCACCTTGAGGGTAATTCAGAAGGAATTCAGAGAAATAGTACAGCTTGGTATTAGGTTGGATCAGCAAGGTAGTAGATATGGTCGGTTCTTTGGGTACTTATGATGTGGTGAGCCTTTACAGGTATTTCGTAACAATGCTCTTGGATATTTTGGCGACATGCGTGGCTTGGTTGAGTTAGAGGGATTCGGTTCTGATGGCTTGGTTGTGTGTTAATGGGTTTCAAAGAGTTTCGATGGTTTCTACCATGGGTTGAGATGGATATTTCCTACCGGCATGAGGAGCATGTTGCGTGTTGTGATTTTCTCCTGGATGAGATCAAATAGAAGGGTCCTGGCTAATTGAGTATGTAGTTTGCTTGTGACTCATAGTTGATTTTGAGATTCTCGTACTTTTCATATTCATGATAGATGCGGTATGTTGTGTGGAAATAAGATTTGCATGTGCAAGGTCACGGTTTAGTTTGAAAGGAAGGGCATGAATTCTTAGACAACATAGGCGGTTTCAGATGACTAGATGAATGATATTACCACTTGGTATTGCCTGAGGAGAGCGTACATTTCAGAAGGTGCACTGAGTGTTGACGTACGTATGCTTCATTGGTATTTCGGTACTCACCTAGTTGATTGGCTGCTGATATTTAGATTTTGTTATGTGGAACAAAAGAATTTTAGAAGTATTCCTCGTGGGATGATCGTGTATGAGAGACGTGTTAGACATTTGGGCGGTGGAGTAGGGATCTGTCACGACCCAAACCTAACGTGTCGTGATGGCGCCTATCGGTGGTACTAGGCAAGCCGACCTTACCAAAAATACTTCCAAACTAAATATAAAAGTAAAGTAAAGCTTTCCATATCAGGAATTTTTTCATAAAATCAAAGTTAAACTCAAATTGGAAACAAAGTGCGGAAAACGAGCCCCAAACATCGGGGTGTCACCAAATCATGAGCATCTAAGTATATAAAACTATTACAGCCAATGTCTAAATATTAGTACAAATGGAAAGAAATGTGGAAGGAGTAACAAGGTCCTGCGGATGCTGGCAGCTACCTTGCAGTCTCTAAAACTCAAACAGGCCTAGGCTCAACAGTCTCCGTGCGCAGACACACATGGATCTACACATGTAGTGCAGGGTGTAGTATGAGTACAACCAACTCAGTAAGTAACAACAATAAATAAGGAATTGAGAAGTAGTGACGAGCTATACAGAACAATTCAGTTGATAATTTTCACAGTTAAGAGTAAACATGAGTATAAGATCAGTTGCATAATTATCAATTCCTGCCAGACAATTATCAGCTAAATGTAACAACAAAGTGAAATAGATGAAACCTCTCAGACACTGTCACTCGAACCCTCAATAACTCGACACTCAACTCTCAGCCCTCAATGCATATGCTCAATATGTACCTGCGCTCACTGGGGGTGTTCAGACTCATGAGGGGTCTACAGCCCAAGCGCTATAATCTGCACGGACAACTCACGTGCTATAATATCATATCAAGGCCCGCACGGACAACGCACGTGCCACTATAACACACCAAAATCCGCACGGATAACTCACGTGTTAAGGTACAATACCTCACAAACAGGCCCTCAGCCTAACTCAGTCATGAACCTCTCTAGTCTCATAGCGCTCAATAAAGAAAGGGAAAACAGCCCAAATCAAAGTGTTATAGTATATCATCAGGGAAAATAGCAGAGACTGAGGTAAACATGTACAAGAATCACTATGACTGAATATAACTACCATGAGTAGGAATATAGCCTAAGCATGATTTTTAACATGAAAGACAATCAAGTTCTAGTAGACAGGAATGCATATAAACACAAATAAAGTCTATTAGACTTCACAGTCTCCCGGGACGGACCAAGTCTCAATCCCTCACGGCGCACACCCACACGCCCGTCACCTAGCATGGTTCCACCTCCAAATAGTCACATTATACCGAACTCCAGGTTTCATACCCTCAAGACCAAATTTAAAACTTACTTACCTCAACAACGTAGAACTCCTACTCCAGAATACTCTTTCCTCTCAAAACAGCTTCTAAATGACCTGAATCTAGCCACAAGCAATAAAATACGATCAATATGAGCTAAAGGAATGAATCCTACAAGGAAAATACCAAATTATAGGCCAAATTCCGAAATTCACTAAAACCCGGCCCCCGGGCTCATGTCTCGAAATCCGACAAAAGTCACAAAATCCAAAACCCCATTCACTCACGTGTCTACCCATACTAAATTTATCAAAATTCGACATCATTTGGTCCCTCAAATTCTCAAATTACACTCTCCAAAATCCCAAGCACTAACCCCTTATTTCACTTCAAAAATCCTACTAATTAGGTGGGAAAACAACAGGAAAACACCATAGCTAGGAGTATTAGAGCTCAAGAAACTTACCTTTGTAAAAACCCTTGAATCCCCGTCAAATATTCACCCCAAAAGCTCCAAGGTCCGAATTGAAAATGGTAGAAATGAGCAAAAATCACAAAGTCCCCTTTTTATACCTTCTGCCCAGCGAAACCACACCTGTGGTCCCTTTTACCCTTCTGCGATACCGCACCTGCGGAATTTCCATCGCAGGTGCGGAACTCACTTAAAATCCAAGGTTTCGCATCTGCGGCCGAATCTGGCACCTGCACATACCTCTCCGCTTCTGCAAAAATCGACCAACTCTTCACTTCCGCATCTGCGACTCAGCCTCGCATAAGCGACCACTCTTACGCACCTATAGTTCCAGCCCATGTCCTCTATGTCTGCATCCGCGGCTCCCCAAGAACACCTGCGACCTCGCACCTGCGGCTCCACCTCCGCAAGTGCGGAACAACACCAGCAACAACAGTTCGGCTGTGTTTCCAAATTCCAAACCTCCCGTTAGCCATCCGGAATCACCCTGAGCCCCTCGGGACCTCAAAAAAACATACCAACAAGTAATATATCAACATACAAACTTAGTCGAGCCTTCGAATCACTCAAAACAACATCAAAACACCAAAACACCAAATTACCCTCCGATTCAAGCCTAAGAACTTCTAAACTTCTAAATTCGACAACCGATGTTGAAACCAACCAAACTACATCCGAATGACCTCAAATCTTACACACACATCACAAATAAAACCACGAACCTACTCCAACTTTCAAAAATCCATTCGACCCTGATATCAAATTTTTCACTGCCGACCGAAATCGCCAAATTTTCAACTTTCGTCAATTCAAGCCTAATTCCACTACGGACCTCCGAATCACATTCCGGACGCTCTCCTATGGCCAAAATTACCTAACGAAGCTAATAGAACCATTAGAATTCAAACCTGAGACCGTTTACACATAAGTCAACATCTGGTTGACTTTTTCAACTTAAGGTTCTAAATAAGAGACTAAATGTCTCAATTTATTTCGAAACCACTCCAGACCCGAACCAACTAACCCGATATATCATAATATAGCTGAAAAGCACAAAAGGAAGCAGAAATAGGGAAAATGATGCTATAACTCTCGAAACAACCGGTCGGGTCATTACATCCTCCCCCTCTTAAACAAACGTTCATCCTCGAACAGGTCTGGAAACATACCTGGAGTCTCAAATAGGTGTGGATATCTACTCCACATCTCCCGCTCGGTCTCCCAAGTAGCCTCCTCCACAGACTGACCTCTCCACTACACCTTCATCGAAGCTATGTCCTTTGACCTCAACTTCCGAACCTGCCGATCCAAAATGGCCACCGGCTCCACATCATAAGTTATATCACCCTCCAACTGAACCGTGTTGAAGTCCAAAACATGGGACGAATCGCCAACATACTTCCGGAGCATGGAAACATGAAACACTGGATGTACAATGGACAAGCTGGGTGGCAAGGCAAGCTTATAAGCCACCTCCCCTATCCTCTGAAGCACCTCAAAAGGCCCAATGAACCGGGGGCTCAACTTGCCCCTCTTCCCAAACCTCATAACACCCTTCATGGGTGATACCTTTAGCAAAACCTTCTCCCCAACCATAAAAGGCACATCACGGACCTTCCTGACTGCATAGCTCTTCTGCCTAGACTGCGCCGTGCGAAGCCGCTCCTAAATCAATTTCACCTTATCTAATGCATCCTGGACCAAGTCTGTACCCAAGAGCCTAGCCTCACCCGGCTCAAACCATCCTACCAGAGATCTACACCTCCTCCTATATAAAGCCTCATACGGAGCCATCTGAATACTCGACTGGTTACTGTTGTTATATGCAAACTCTGCGAGCAGCAAGAACTGGTCCCATGAACCCCCAAAGTCAATGACACAAGCGCGCAACATGTCCTCCAATATCTGAAAAGTGTGCTCAGACTGCCCGTCCGTCTGAGGGTGAAAAGTTGTGCTCAACTCAATCTGAGTACCCAACTCTCGCTGCACGACCCTCCAAAACTGCGATGTAAACTGAGTACCTCTATCTGAAATGATGGAAACTGGAACACCATGCAGGCGAACAACCTCTCGGATATAAATCTCAGCCAACCGCTCTGAAGTGTAAGTAGTACCAACTATAATGAAGTGCACGGACTTGGTCAGCCGATCAACAATCACCTAAATAGCATCAAACTTCCTCGAAGTCTGTGGGAGCCCAACTACGAAGTCCATGGTGATCTGCCCCCACTTCCACTCTGGGATCTCTAACCTCTGAAGCAAGCCACCCGGTCTTTGATGCTCATACTTAACTTGCTGACAGTTGAGACACCAAGCCACAAACCCAACTATATCCTTTTTCATCCGCCTCCACCAATAGTGCTGCCTCAAATCTTGGTACATCTTCGTGGCACCCGGGTGGATGGAATACCGTGAGCTGTGGGCCTCCTCGAGAATCAAATCCTTGAGCCCGTCTACATTAGGCACACATATCTGGACCTAAATCCTCAATACACAGTCATCACCAATGGTCATATCCCTAGCATCACCTCCCTGAACCCTGTCCTGAAGAACGAGCAAGTGGGGGTCATCATACTGATGATCCCTGATACGGTCATAAAGAGAAGACCTGGAGACCACACAAGCAAATACCCGACTCGGCTCCAAAATATCCAATCTGACAAGCTGGCCCGCTAAGGCCTGAACATCCAATGCATAGGGTCTCTCTGCTACTGGGAGATATGCTAAAATCACAAACTCTCCGCCCGACGACTCAAAGCATCGGCCACCACATTGGCCTCTCCCGGATGGTACAAAATAGTGATATCGTAGTCCTTAAGAAGCTCTAACCATCTCTGCTAACGCAAGTTAAGATCCTTATGCTTAAATAGATGCTATAAACTCTGGTGATCAGTATAGATCTCACAATGAACCCCATACAAATAATGACGCCAAATCTTCAAGGCGTGAACAATGGTTGTTAACTCAAGATAATGGACAAGATAGTTCTTCTCATGGGTCTTCAACTGGTGTGAGGCATAGGCAATTACCCTACCCTCCTGTATCAGAACACATCCAATACCTACCCTCGAGGTATCACGGTACACGGTGTAAGAGCCTGAAGCTAATGGCAGAACTAACACTGGAGCCGTGGTTAAAGTAGTTTTAAGCTTCTGAAAGCTCTCCTCACACTCATCTGACCACCTGAATGGAGAAACCTTTTAAGCCAATTTGGTCAAGGGCGATGCAATAGATGAAAATCCTTCCACAAAGTGATGGTAATAGCCCGCCAAACCAAGAAAGCTCCTAATCTCCATAGCTGAGGATGGTCTAGGCCAACTCTGCACCGCCTCTATCTTCTTCAGATCCACCTGAATACCCTCACTGGACACCACGTGCCCCAAGAATGCTACGGAACCTAGCCAGAACTCACACTTGGAGAACTTTGCATAAATATTCTCCTCCCTCAATCTATGTAATACAATCCTCAAGTGCTGAGTATGCTTCTCCTAGCTACGAGAGTACACCGGGATGTCATCAATGAATACAATAACGAATGAGTCCAAAAAGGGCTGGAATACACTATTCATCAAATGCATAAACGTTGTCGGGGAATTGGTCAGCCCAAAAGACATCACCAAGAACTCATAATGGCCATATCGTGTCCTGAAAGATGTCTTAAGAATATCCGAATCCCGAATCTTCAGGTGGTGATAACCGGACCTCAAATCAATCTTGGATAACACCCTCGCTCCCTGAAGCTGGTCAAATAAATCATCAATACGAGGCAAAGGATATTTGTTCTTGATTGTGACCTTGTTCAACTGCCTGTAATCAATGCACATCCTCATGAACCATCCTTATTCTTTATAAATAGAACTGGTGCACCCCAAGGTGACATACTAGGCCGAATAAACCCCTTATTAAGGAGTTTCTGAAGTTGTTCCTTCAGCTCCTTCAACTTTGACGGTGCCATACGATATGGTGAAATAGAAATGGGCAGAGTGCCAGGCACCAAATCAATACCGAAGTCAATATCCCTGTCACGCGGCATGCTTGGTAGATCTGCAGGAAACACATCCGGAAAATCCCGTACCACCGGAACAGAATCAATGGCAGGAGTCTCTGCACTAACATCTCTCACAAAAGCCAAATAGGATAGACAACCCTTCTCAACCATCCGTTGAGCCTTCAAGTATAAAATCACTCTGCTGGGAACATAGTCTATAGAACCGCTCCACTCAACCCTCGGCAACCCCGGCATCGCTAACGTCATAGTCTTAGCATGACAATCTAGAACAGCATGATATGGAGACAACCAATCCATACCTAGTATCACATCAAAATCGACCATACTAAGTAGCAAAAGATCCACTCTGGTCTCCAGACCCCCAATGGTCACCACACATGACTGATATACACGGTCCAATATAATAGTATCACCCACAGGAGTAGATACATGAACAGATGAAACTAAAGACTCACGGGGCATATCCAAAAAATGAGCGAAATACGAGGAAATATATGAATACGTGGAACCAGGGCCAAATAATACAGAGGCATCTCTGTGACAAACTGAGACAATACTTGTAATCACAGCATCTGAAGCAATAGCATCTGATCTGGCAGGGAGAGAATATAAATGGTCCTGGCCACCACCTGATCTGCCTCCCCCTCTCGGGCGACCCCTAGCTGGCTGGGCTCTACCCCTAGCTGGCTGAGCTCTACCCCTGGCTGGCTGGGCGGATGGTGGAGGAACTGGTGCAGGTGCCATCGGCCGAGTACTCTGCTATGGAGTTCCACCCAATAGCCTAGGGCAATCTATCATAATGTGACCAAAATCTCCGCAGTCGAAACAACCCCTCCTCTGATGAAACTACTACTCCTGATGCCCAAAAGAACTGCCCGGGGATGTCTAAGCGAACGGGGCATGATGAGAACTTTGTGCTGGTAGTGCACTGAATGATGACTGGCCCTGCTGATGACTGTGAGAATTATGGCCAGATGATGCACCACGATGAAATGGCCGAGCTGACTGAGCCTGTCTGAAATGACGTCCTCTACCGTGCTAGAACTGACCCCCAGAAGGAGCACCGCTAAATCCACCCTGACCACGAGGCCTCTTGGCCTCCCTATCAACCCTCTCCTGACCGCGAACCATCTCAATCTGCCGAGCAATGTTGACAACCTCATCAAAGGTAGCACCAGACACCCTCTCTCTGGTCATAAGCAATCGTAGCTGAAAAGTGAGACCATCTATAAACCTCATGATCCTCTCCCTATCTGTGGGAACCAACCAGATAGCATGACGGGCCAACTTTGAGAATCGTATCTCATACTGCATCACAGATATATCACCCTGGCAAAGCTACTCAAACTGTCTGCGCAGCTCCTATCTGCGGGACTGAGGCACGAACTTCTCCAAAATGACCACGGAGAACTGCTGCCAAGTAAGGGGTACTGCGCCAACAGGCATACGCCTCTCGTAAGTCTCTAACCATCTGAGTGCAGCCCCAAAAAACTGAAAGGTAGTGAATGAGTCCCCACAAGTCTCCAGAATACCAAATGTATGGAGTATCCTCTAACACTTGTCCAAGAAGTCCTGGGCATCCTCTCCTCTGTGCCACTGAAAGGTGGAGGCTGGAGTCTCCCAAACCTCTCCAATCTACGTTGATCATCCTCAGGCATAGCAGGAACCCCATAATCCTGAGCAGCTGAAACTGGCTGGGCTGGTGGTGCCCCCTGCGTCTGGAATCCCTGTACCACCTGCTCTGGTGTGCGGGCAGTGGGAGTCCTAGCACCTCCCCTGGCTTGAGAAGTGGCTGTTGCGGTCAGAACAGAGACCGCTTGAGCAAGACTGGTACACGCGGTCAGAATCTGAGTTAAGTCCTCTTGAAGGCCTGGAATCACAATAGACACAGGTGGTGCATGAGCTGGTGCATCAACAACTGGAATCTGGTCCTGATCTGGGATAGCTGGTGGATCTGTAGGTACTTCCCCAGCTGCTGTGCGGGCTGCACCTCTGACCCTACCACGGCCTCTACCGTGGCCTCGGCCTCTCGTAGCCCTAGCTGGTGGTACTGCTGGCTGGTCCTCCTGACCGATAGCATGAGTCCTCACCATCTGTGAGAGAATGAAACAACATGTGTTTAGTTACCAGAATAGACAGATTCGCACGACAAGAATCCAAGAATGTGAAATTTTTCTAAGGGTTCTGCAGCCTCTCGAAGATAAGTACAGACGTCTCTGTACCGATCCGCAAGACTCTACTAACCCGCTCATCACTCGTGAGACCTATGTAACCTAGGCTCTGATACCAACTTGTCATGACCCAAAACCTAACGTGTCGTGATGACGCCTATCGGTGGTACTAGGGAAGCCGACCTTCCCAAAAATACTTCCAAACTAAATATAAAAGTAAAGTAAAGCTTTCCATATCTGGAATTATTTCATAAAATCAAAGTTAAACTCAAATTGGAAACAAAGTGCGGAAAACGAGCCCCAAACATCGGGGTGTCACCAAATCATGAGCGTCTAAGTATATAAAACTATTACAGCCAATGTCTAAATATTAGTACAAATGGAAAGAAATGTGGAAGGAGTAACAAGGTCCTGCGGATGCTGGCAGCTACCTTGCAGTCTCTAAAACTCAAACAGGCCTGGACTCAACAGTCTCCGTGCGCAGACACACCTGGATCTGCACATGTAGTGCAGGGTGTAGTATGAGTACAACCAACTCAGTAAGTAACAACAATAAATAAGGAATTGAGAAGTAGTGACGAGCTATACAGAACAATTCAGTTGTTAATTTTCACACTTAAAGAGTAAACATGAGTATAAGATCAGTTGTATAATTACCAATTCCTGCCAGACAATTATCTGCTAAATGCAGCATCAAAGTGAAGTAGATGAAACCTCACAGACACTTTCACTCGAGCCCTCAATAACTCGACACTCAACTCTCAGCCCTCAATGCACACGCTCAATAGGTACCTGCGCTCACTGGGGGTGTTCAGACTCATGAGGGGGCTCCTATAGCCCAAGCGCTATAATCTACACGGTTAACTCACGTGTTGCACGGACAACTCACGTGCTATAATATCATATCAAGGCCCGCACGGACAACTCACGTGCCACCATATCACATCAGAATCCGCACGGACAACTCACGTGCTAAGGTACAATACCTCACAAATAGGCCCCCGGCCTCACTCAGTCATGAACCTCTCTAGTCTCATAGGTCTCAATAAAGAAGAAAACAACCCAAATCAAAGTGTTATAGTATATCATTAGGGAAAAAAAGCAGAGACTGAGGGAAACATGTACAAGAATCACTATGACCGAATATAACTACCATGAGCAGGAATATAGTGTAAGCATGATTTCTAACATGAAAGACAGTCGAGTTCTAGTAGACAAGAATGCATATAAACACAAATAAAAGATAGTAGACTTCACAGTCTCCCGGGACGGACCAAGTCTCAATCCCTCACGGAGTACACCCACACGCCTGTCATCTAGCATGGGTTCCACCTCCAAACAGTCACATTATACTGAACTTCGGGTTTCATACCCTCAAGACCAGATTTAAAACTGTTACTTACCTCAACAGCGTAGAACTCCTACTCCGGAATGCTCTTTCCTCTTGAACCGGCCTCCAAATGACGCGAATCTAGACACAAGCAATAAATACGATCAATATGAGATAAATGAATGAATCCCACAAGGAAAATACCAAATTATAGGCCAAATCCTGAAATTCACTCAAACCTGGCCCCCGGGCCCACGTCTCAAAATCTGACAAAAGTCACAAAACCCGAAAGCCCATTCACTCACGAGTCTACCCATACTAAATTTATTAGAATCCGGCATCATTTGATCCCTCAAATCCTCAATTACACTCTCCAAAATCCCAAGCCCTAACCCCTAATTTCACTTCAAAAATCCTACTAATTAGGTAGGAAAATAACAGGAAAACACCATAGCTAGGAATATTAGAGCTCAAGAAACTTACCTCTGTTAAAATCCTTGAATCCCCTTCAACAATTCACTCCAAAAGCTCCAAGGTCCGAATTGAAAATGGTGGAAATGAGCAAAAATCACGAAGTCCCCTTTTTATACCTTCTGCCCAGCGAAACCGCACTTGTGGTCCCTTTTACTCTTCTGCGATACCGCACCTGCGGAATTTCCATCGCAGGTGCGGAACTCACTTAAAATCCTAGGTTCCGCATCTGCGGCCGAATCTCGCACGTGCGATTGCGCATCTCTGCATCCCTCTCCGCTTCTGCGGAAATCGACCAACTCCTCACTTCTGCATCTGTGACTCAGCCTCGCATATGTGGGCTCGCAGATGCGACCACTCTTATGCACCTGCGGTTCCTACCCAGGTCCTCTATGTCTGCATCTGCGGCTACCCAAGCACATCTGCGACCTCGCACCTATGGCTCCACCTTCGCAGGTGCGGAAAAACACCAGCAACAGCATTTCAGCTGCATTTTCAAATTCCAAACCTCCCATTAGCCATCCAAAATCACCCCGAGCTCCTCGGGAACTCAACCAAATATACCAACAAGTCTTATATCAACATATGAACTTAGTTAAGCCTTCGAATCACTCAAAACAACATCAAAACAACAAATTACCCTCGGATTTAAGCCTAAGAACTTCTAAACTTCCAAATTCGACAACCGATATCAAAACCAACCAAACCACGTCCGAATGACCTCAAATTATACACACACGTCAAAAATGACACCAAAACCCTACTCCAACTTCTGGAAATCCATTCCAACCCCGATATCAAATTTTCCACTGCCGACCGAAATCGTCAAATTTCCAACTTTCGCCAATTCAAGTCTAATTCCACTACGAACCTCCAAAGCACATTCCAGATGCTCTCTTAAGTCCAAAATCACCTAACGAAGCTAATGGAACTATCAGAATTCAAACCCGAGACCGTTTACACATAAGTCAACATCCAGTTTACTTTTTCAACTTAATGTTCTAAATAAGAGACTAAGTGTCTCAATTCATTCCGAAATAACTCCGGAACCAAACTAACTAACCTGATATATCATAATATAGCTGAAAAGCACAAAAAGAAGCATAAATAAGGAAAACGAGACTATAACTCTCGAAACGACCGGCTGGGTCGTTACAGGATCAGATATGGTGGTTCGTATGTTCTATGTATTTGGAGACCGGGAATTCTTAGAAGCAGATTGTTTCGTGGTTGTGCGCTGAGAGGATGTGGCTAAATCTAGCCAGATGACGGTATGTATCATGGTTAGGTCATTGTGGACCCTCGGAGGGTTATTTATCTATTTGTGGATGACTAGAGTTGATTTGGGGCCCAATTGGTAGACCCAATAAGGATGTGTATTCTATACCACGTCGGATTGATTGACTTTGTACTGCTATTATTGAAGGATGTGTCATTAGATAGAGTTGAGCTTATTCGTGTTCTGATATGATCTATGTGCACTCCTCTATGCTACGAGGGGTTGTGATTCGTTGGTTATATGCACACATAGTGCAGTTCTATTTGGACCTTATGGCGGAGTCTGAGCGAGATGGGTATTAGGGTGTTGAATGATTGATTGTGCATTGGTTTTGTTCTTTCTGTATTGTGGTATTGTGTTATTTGTCTCTCCGTGATTATGGTCATACACCTTGGGTACTTGATGTCTAATTACGCGTGGTTATTGATTTTGAACATGGTGGCTGAGGAATTTCATACGGACTAGTGTTTGGATGGGGTCACGCATTGCAGCGGGGTTATGTTTAGATATGATCCGTTGTGTTAGATTCGTGTGTCTTGGTTCTACTAGGTATGATGGGTTCGTAGTATTTCGGCTGTAGTGGTACTTGTTGAACTTGCGGGATGGTTATATTGTTTGAGTCATTTTCCATGACCGAGTAAATTTGAATATTGTGTATTGGTGCACGAATTGCACGGTTTGTGGCTCTGGGTAGTATTGGTGTGGCATGTTAGTAGGGTAACTGGTATTTGTCAATATGAGGTCATTAGATCTAAGATGGGTTGAATTTGATTGCAGCATGTATGAAGGATAATATCGGAAGTCGGCTTAGAAATTGGCTATAGTTCTTGTCGAATGAAGAAGGGTTCCATGGGTTGTTGGTCTGATAAGTGGTTACGCGTTTTTGCGTGTTTCTTTCATCATCGGCAGTGTACTAAGGTTTTGAATGAGGTTTTATTTGATACGAGGTTTATTACTGGTACCGGGTTTGCTTCGAGCAGGTATTGTGGTTGGAATTATTGACATGAGTATTTGAGTTATGTGGCATATCATGTGATTGTATCTTGGGTTATGGTTATGTCTTGATACAACTTATTCAGACTTATACAGTGTATAGATGTGAGATTCGGTTCTTATAAGAAATTCCGAATGTTGGGAATCGAATTTTGTGATTTACGAGCTAAGGTTGAAGTAATGATCTTCAGTATGTTGTGTTGTTGGGCCTATATGGAATAGGGTGACATGGGATTACCCCCGGGTATGTGCATGGTAAGGTTACACGGTGATCTGTCGGCTTAAGAACAACTGGGGGCACGTTCGAGGATGAACGTATGTTTAAGTAGGGGAGGATGTAATGACCCGACCGGTCGTTTTGAGAAATTGCTCTTTGCTCGGTAGTTTACAAGCATGAGTAGCTCTGTATGATGTATTATGACTTATGTGAATCGTCGGTTTGGTTTTCAGGTTATTCGGAATCGATTTGGAAGAGTTAACCAAGTTTGACTTTTGTGAATTTGACCCCAGAATAGAGTTTTGAAGGTTCCATTAGGTCTGGATGGTGATTTTGGGCTCGAGCATATGCCCAGATTTACATTTGGATGTCCGTAGAAGGATTTGGTGCTAATTGATGAAATTGGAAATTTGAAGGCTTGAAAAGTTCATAATTTCGACCGAAAGTTTACTTTGTGGATATCGGATTCGGATTGTGGTTCCGAGAATTAGAATAGCTTCTTTATGTCATTTGGGACTTGTGTGCAAAATTTGAGTTTATTCTAAGTTGATTTGATATGTTTCGGCGCGAGTTTTGGAAGTTGAAAGTTCAAGTTCATTTAAGTTCGATTTGAGGTGCGATTTATCGTTTAGATGTTGTTATGTGTGATTTGAGGCCTCGAATAGGTCCGTGTTATGTTATGGAACTTGTTGGTATATTCAAAACCTGAGTGGCCTGAGTGAGTTTCGAACGAGGTTCAGATCATTTTCATTTCATGTTGCATTATTGTAGGTATGTTGGTTCTGGTGCTTCCGCATCTGCGGAAGAATGGGCACAAATGCGATCCGGAGATGCGGACAGTTGGTCGCATAAGCCCAAGCAGGCTTGGCTGGACAAGATCGCAGAAGCGGACCTTGAGGCGCATCTGCGACCCCGCAGAAGCAATGGTCTTGGGCGCAGAAGCGAGATTGAGCGTAGAAGCGTGTTTGGCTTTGTACCTGCGGTTGTGCAGAAGAGGATAGAGATCGGCAGATGTGAGGGTCAATAGGCTAGTGGAGTCCGCATAAGCGGAGCATGTGTCGTAGAGGTGACGCCGCAAAAGCGGCTCGTGTGTCCGCAAAAGCGGAAATGACTGGGCAGAAGCTTTAAATAGAGGGTTTGGTCGTTTTGTTCATAATTTTAGATGTGAGACTCGTATTGAGGCGATTTTGGAGGCAAATTTCATCACAAGGATTGGGGTAAGTGTTCTAAACTCGGTTTTGATTATATTTCGAGATTTTATCTCTATTTTTGGTAATTGGATTATGAGTTTTAAAAGAAAATTGGGGGTGTTTGTCTAAAACTTCATAAAGAGAATTTTTGAGTTTTGAACGTCGAATCGGAGTCGGATTTAAGTGAAACTAGTATGGTTGAACTCGTAATTGAATGGATTGTCGGATTTTATGAGTTTTATCGGATTCCGAGGCGCGGTCCCGGGTTGGGCTTTGGGGTCGATTTTGGGCTTTTTATTAGGATTTGGCCTTTATCATTTGGAATTATTTTCTTGGGCTTTATTTGATGTATTTTAGTTGCTTTTGGCTAGTTTCGAGTCGTTAAGAGGTCGGTACGCACAGGATGGCATTGCAGAGCATGTTTGGCTTGCTCGGTATTTGATTTGGCTTTTTCCAAGTAAGTAACACTTCTAAACTTGGTGCTGAGGGTATGAAACCCCGAATTTCGTGTTATGTGTTTGTTGTTGAGGTGACGCACATGCTAGGTGACGGGCGTGTGGGCATGCACCATGTGAATCGTAACTCTGTTTTTTCTGTGGTACTGTGTAGTTATCTAAGCTTATCTGTAACCATGAAATCTCTACGTACTAGAGCTATTGAGCTGTGATCCATGTTAGAAGCCATGTCTAGGCTACATGCTTATTCTATTGGGACCCACTGAGGTCATTACTGTTGTTGAGTTATTTGCTTACATTGCAATTTCATACTCAGTCAAGTTCATTCATTTTATATCATATCTCAGTCTCTTTTTCTATATATTGACACATCATATCATCATTTTGGGCTAGTTTATTAGCATTATGGGCACGAGAGACTGGAGAGATTGATGACTGAGTGAGGCCGAGGGCTTGATTGTGAGGTTATTGGTACTATGGCAAGTGAGTTGTCCGTGCAGTACGTGAGATCAAGATATTGATATTATAGCACGTGAGTTGTCCATGCAGCATGTGAGTTGTCCGTGCAGCACATGAGTTGTCCGTGCAATTTATAGCGCTTGAGCTGAAAGAGTCCCTGCGGAGTCTGCACACACCCCCAGTGAGCGCATTTGATTTATATTGAGGGATGGATTTTCCTTGGACTTGGATCTTGTCCGAATCTTTTATACCTGGGGATGGATCTTCCCCACGGGCTGGATTGGCCCTACCCAATACTGAGTGACTGATGGTCAGTTAATGTATATATTCCGGGATGGATCTTCCCTGGGCTGAATTGGCCATATACAGTACTAAGTTATTGAGCATGATGAGTGGAAAGTGTGAGACAGCCTGATTGAGTACTCTGAGAGTGTGAGTACATGAGTTCATCTCTGAGATACATTGCATTTGACATGCACACTTGACATACAAGCATATAGATACATTTTCCTCATGTTGTACGACATTGTGTCATTCATCATTTCACCTGCATAATAACATGTAGGCATAGAGATATACTTTCCTCATGCTATCTGAAAAATGAAACATCTTAAGTATTGTTGAAAAGTTTTGGGGAACATTACAGTTTTACAAACCTACTCATATTTTGGTGATTTCTGCAAAGAATTTGAGTTTTACTGTATACTTGAAAAGAAGCATTTATTTTCCGAAATTTCATACGAGTTGAGCATTTATTTAGTGAGTTATTTCTTGCACCATCTTTACTATATTGTTATGAACTGTTGCTGGTTATTGGAGTTGTACTCTAACCCTTTACCCGGCTCGTCACTACTTTCAACCTATAGTTAGATTTGTTACTTATTGAGTACATGGGGTCGGTTGTACTCATACTACACTTCTGCACCTTGTGTGCAGATGTTGGATGCTGATGTTGTTGTGATCGACGGGAGCTGGATTTGACGACGTACCTGAGTTCCGGTTGTAGCTACCTCTTGTTCATGGTAGCCTTAGATTTATAAAAATATGTTTATATACATTTCGAACAGATGATGTATTTATTTCATACCAGCTTCATAAATTCTATCTTAGAAGCTCATGATTTGTACTACCAGTCCTTGGGGAATGTATAAGATTTAGATATTTTATTTCACTTTATTGTCTTATTAAATTTCATTGGAATTGAATAGTTATTAATTGGCTTACCTGACGGGTTGGGTTAGGTGCCATTACGACTATGCGGATTTTGGATCGTGACAATAAAGTAGAAGTGTCTCAATGGTAAGCAAAATCATAAACAAATTCTAGAACACCCTAAAACCCGATGTCATAAGTGCATGAGCATTTACTAAGGAGTACATTAATAATACAACATCTGTTCGGAATGTGAATAAGACATGATAAAGTAAATAGTATGGTGGAGACTCTGTGGGCTGTGATACGAAGCCTGGAATGCAGTTCGCCATAAAGTTTTCTAAGCAGCTACGCCTACGCGCCAAGATGACCACCAATTGAACTTGTCAGATCTTGCACATTTAGTGCAGAAGTGCAGCATGAGTACGTAAATCAACGCATATCTAGTAAGTATCTAGCCTAACCCCAGAGAAGTAGTGACGAGGAGTCGACATCAATACTTACTAGAGGTCCAATAAAGCAATATAATAAATCATAAGCAGATATGAAGCACAACAGCAATAATGGGGTAAAATTGTAAGTTACATAATCTTCCAAAAATTTCTTTTAAAGATATAAATTTCTCAGTCTCGTGTTATATCTCAACACCTCAGATATATTAAGTGCTAGAAACCAATGGATAAGGAACACCATAATAAATGTCGGGCATCAGTAGGAGAAACATCTCGTGAATATTCGGACAGCTAGCGATATAGCGCACGATTATGCTGAGGTCGTACGATTCGATCCAGAATAATGTGTACACTGCCGAGGGTCGAGCGACACGAACTATAAATGCATATATTATACTGCCGAGGCGTTCGGCCCGCTACACAAGAAAGGGAGAAAATCATCAAATTACGAGAAACGTGCTTAAAATACAGTACATGAGCACAAAGTGAATATAACCTTTACCATTTTTCAAGTAACTTGCCAACAACTTATATATATATATATATATATATATATATATATATATATATATATATATATATATATATATATATATATATATATATATATATATATATATATATATATATATATATATATATATATATATATATATATATATATATATATATATATATATATATATATATATATATATATATATATATATATATATATATATATATATATATGATAAAGTCCTAAGTCTACCCAGACATAAACATGCTTTGGCTACGTACGGACTCTCGTCACCTCGTGCGTACGTAGCACCCACAACTAGTAGAACATAACAATTACATCACCTAGGGGTTAGTTTCCCCCTCACAAAGTTAGACAAGAGACTTACCTCACTCCAAAGTTCCATAACCGTGTCCAACGCCTCTCTAACAACTCAAATCAAAGCCAAACGTTCCGAAACTAGTAAAACAACGTGCAAATCAATCAAAATATACTACAATGCTTACAATTTAACAATTTATAATGATTCTCAACTCCGCTCGAAAAGTTAATAAAGTCAACCCTTGGGCCCATGTACTCGAATTTCATAATTTATCGAAAATAATTATTGTTCATAACTTATATAGTTTATATTCCGAAAATCATCCAATTTCTCCCATGAATTGACCCTCGAATCAAGGATTTACCATCTCATAACTTTGGGGCTCAAAACCCCAATTTCTACAATACAAATACGGATAAAAATGATAACCAACAAAAATAATCATGTAAAACATCAAAATAAAGATCATATATTTACCTCTTATTTGAGACGAGAACAACTCCGTGAAAATCACCTCAAACGGAGCTCTACAACTCAAGATATGCTCAAAATACTAAAATGCTCGGTTTGCCCATTTAAAATACTGTCCAGGAGATTTTTGTTCTTCACCATCGCGGGATACCTTCGTGTTCGCGAAGAAATTTTTTTTCGCATTGGCCGGTCAACCTAAATTTCCTTCTTTGCGTTCGCGGGACCTCCCTCGCGTTCGCGAAGAACAAAGCCCCCATCAGAAACCAGCAATCTTTTCCGACACGAAAATGGACATAACTCTCTTATACGACCTCGGAATTCGATGATTCTTATTTCTATGGTTCCGTAATTACGATAACAATCTGATGGTTCAATACAATCACAAATAAAAGGTCGTTTGCTCAATATGGCATCCTTTATGTCCAAAGAAACAACGTTGAAGCATCAAATAAGAGTGCGATATAACCCAAACACATCTGAAATACACATGTGGCCGTCGGGACCCCGTCCAATTACACAAACCACTCTCAAAATATAACACGAACCTACTCGAGGCCTCAAATCACACCAAACAATATCAAAATCATGAATCGATGATCAAATCCTCCTTTTAACTTTCAAACATTCAAACTTCAACGAGCGCATTCGAATTACACTTAAACATTCCGGAATGACGCCAAACTTTATGTACAAGTCATAAATCACGATACGAACCTATTCCAAGGCTCAGAACCCCAAACGGACATCGATAATACCAAAGTCCACTTCAAACCAAATTTAGAAAATTCTAAAACTTTCAAATTGCCAACTTTCCACAATAAGTGCCAAAATACCTCTGGACCACCCAATACTCAACCCGAACATACGCCCAAGTCTGAAATTATCATAAGAACCTATTGGAACCTTCAAATTCCGATTCCGAGGTTGTTTACTCAAAAATCAAACCTTGGTCAACTCTTCCAACTTAAAGCTTCAGAGTTGTGAATTTTCCATCCGAATCAACTCCAAACTTCCCGAAATTCAATTCCGAGTACGCGTACAAGTCATAATACATGAAGTGAAGCTACCCAAGGCCTCAAACCACCGAACAACGTGTTAGAACTCAAAATGACCGGTCGGATCGTTACAATTCTTGACACAAATTTAAACTTCACAGACGGGTGAAGACACCCCTTCACGCATTTTTTCCTTCCAAAACTAAATTCATCTATTTCGATGTAAAAATTAACTATTTAAAGGAATGATCATTAACTATATACATGTATTACCTAGTATAGGTTCTCACACGAGCTTTCTTTTTTCTTGTATTATATATTATCAAGTTTCTTTCTTATAATAATCAAAAAGTCACTTAATTTTTTCAACACCGAAAGTCTTTAGGAGAAAACAAAGGAGACATATTCTCTACGAAACTTAGGAAAAATTGTCACTATTCTCTTGTTTGATGCACATCTCTATGAAGATGAGAGGTTAAAGGGGAAAACAAAATATAAAAATAAAATTAAAAACTAAAAAAGGAATTAAAAGGTAAAAAGTAAAAGTTGGAGAAGAAATTAGCACCGTGTGACAACATATTGTATGAATTGGCAAAATTTTAGCCTTAGATTACGTTTGGCAAAGACGACCCAAAAAAATTGACATTGTATAGCCAAATTCGAGAAAATCCAACTTTTCTATTTATTCTCTCCCATGACTCAACTACATTTGGTTTCCGCACAAAAGAAAAGAGCACCAAATGCTAACCTCCTTCGCCGACTGCAATTTCAAAAACACTCTCTGACTCATCACTTTTTTTGCTATGAACTTGAGATTCATTATTGAAAAGACAAATCAGATTGCAAACAAACAAAATGCATAATTTTTTTTGTTATTAGAAAATGCAGATATGTACTTACACGTATATGCACATGTATCATACATTTGGGGTCAATCCTTTTTTATGGGTAGATTCATCTTCATTTTTTTTCCTTCGCTTTTTTCTTTTGTTTTGATTGAAAAAATAGTCCTAATTCTCATCCTGTATATTAATGTATTTCTACTATCTATATTTATGTGTATCCATAAGAAATTATGTGTTATACACTGAGATATACAAAGAAGAAAAATAACTTTTTGATATACATTTTGATATACACAAAAAAGAAAAATAAAGTTGTAATATATATTTTGGTACACACATTATTTGATGTGTTATACATTGTGATATACAAATAATATAATTATTTTTGTTATACACTTGGATATGCATTGGTATAGAGACAACAATAAATTTTAAACAACTATATTTATAATTTTATATTTTAGATAGACAAAATAAAAATAAAATTTTAATATATATTTTAATTATGGTATTCACAAAAAAGTAAAATAAAATTATGATATACATATTATTGTGATATATATATTTATTGGCTACATGGTGCCAATATGTAA
This sequence comes from Nicotiana tabacum, assembly GCF_000715075.1. Classification (NCBI taxonomy): domain Eukaryota; kingdom Viridiplantae; phylum Streptophyta; class Magnoliopsida; order Solanales; family Solanaceae; genus Nicotiana; species Nicotiana tabacum. Next base: position 85,007,420 of record NC_134094.1, on the reverse strand, counting down.
TGACCCGGCCGGTCGTTTTGAGTATTATAACCCCGTTCTCCCATTTACTGTTCAAATTTATGTTTTACAATTGTTTATGACTTACTGGGTTAGTTGGTTCGGGTCCGGAAGAAATTCGAAGTGAAATGAGACACTTAGTCTCATAATTAAAAATTTTAAGATAGAAAAGTTGCCCGGATGTGGTGTTAGGTGTAAACGATCTCGGATCTGAAATTTTATGATTCCAATAGCTCCGTATGGTAATTTTGGACTTAGGAGTATGTCCGAAATTTATTTTGGAGGTCCGTAGAGGAATTAGGCTTGAAATGCCGAAAGTTAAATTTTTGAGAAGTTTAACCAGGGGGCGGGGGGTGACTTTTTGATATCGGGGTCGAAATCCGATTCTGAAAATTTTAATAGGTCTATTATGTCACTTATAACTTGTGTGCAAAATTTGAGTTCAATCGGACGTGATTTGATAGGTTTCGACATTATTTGTAGAAATGGAAAGTTTCAAAGTTCATTAGGCATGAATCTATATGTGATTCGTGTTTTTAGTATTATTGGATGTGATTTGAAGACTCGACTAAGTTCGTATGATGTTTTAGGACTTGTTGGTGTATTTGGTTGAGCTCCTGAGGGCCTTGGGTGAGTTTTAGATGGTTAACGGATAAAAAATATTGAACTACAACAGCTGCTGTAATTTTCTTCTACTGGAAATTCCTTCTGCCAGAAATCGAGCCCAGAATCGAGTCCAAAAATTGAGCCTAGAATTAAGCCACGATCGAGCCCAGGGTCGAGGGCCATGATCAAAGGCAGGGTTGAGGACCAGGATCGAAGCCATGATCAAGGGCCAGAATCGAGGGTCAGAATCGAGGCCCAGGATCGAGGCTCAGGATCGAGGCCCAGGATCGAGATCCAGGAGCGAGGACCACGATCGAAGGACAAGATCGAGGCAGGACCGAGGCTGTCTGGGCAGAATTATAAAGCAGGAGACTTCGTCCCATTTGCCATTTTTGGCAAATTGGAGCTTGAGGAGAGGCGATTTTTGATAGATTTTCAAGAAAAACTTGAGGTAAGTCCCTTGTGATCATTTCTACTCCATAATATTGAATTATCATCGAATAATCCGACTATATTACATATTTTTGAGGTGTAAATCGGAGATTTGAACTTAGAAATTTGGAAATAAGATTTGTAGATTTGAGGGTCGAGTTGAGGTCGGATTTTGATAAAATTAGTATGGGTAGACTCGTGGTTGAATGGGCTTTCACATTTTGTAACTTTTGTCGAGTTCCGAGACGTGGGTCCCATGGGCAATTTTTGAGCTAAATTTCAGATTTTTATGGAAAATTATTATTTTCTTATGGAATTAATTCCAATAAATTTTTATTGACTGAAATGAATTATTTGTGACTAGATTCGAGGCTTTCGGAAATCAATTCTCTTGGCAAGGGCATAGCGGAATAAAGAATTACACGGTTTGAGTTAAGTAACAGTTTTAAATCTGATCCTGAGGGTATGAAACCCCGGATATTTTTGTATCATGTGATTACTTTGGAGGTGACACACATGCTAGGTCACGGGCGTGTGGGCGTGCACCGATGGGATTGTGACTTGGTATGTCTCGTGAAACTGTAAAGTTGAATAACTTGTTGTTAGCTATATGCTCTCTATGTGTTGTGGAAATTTGACTGTAAGACATGTTAGAAATCATGTTTAGGCTATATGTTGGTACTGCTGGGACCCACAGAGGGCGTGTACATGTTTAATTATATGCTAACTTGTTGTTTGGTACTCAGTCACAGTTTACTTATTTATTTTATCTCAATCTCTATTGTTCATTATTGATGCATCATATAATTGTTGTTTCGGCCGATATCATGATTATTGAGAGCTCGAGAGACTGGAGAGATTCATGATTGAGTGAGGCCGAGGGCCTGATTGTGAGATATTGATACTATAGCACGTGAGTTGTCCGTGCAGCACGTGAGTTGGTCATGCAGATCCAGATATTAATACTATGGCACGTGAGTTAGCCGTGCAGATTATAGCGCTTGGGCTGTAGGAGCCCCTCCGGAGTCTGTACACTCCCAGTGAGCGCAGGTACCCATTGAGTGTGAGTGCTGAGGGCTGAGAGCCGAGTGGTTGAGCTTTTATGACAAGTTGAGTATCTGTAGCCTGAGAGGCTGTACTTGCATTTCATTTGTTGTTGCACTTAGTTGTTATCTGTCATTGTTGTGAAATTCTCTGAAAGATTTTATATCCGAATTATATGAACTTGAACAGTATAAAATTGATTTGACTTAAACTATCGGATTTAAAAGCATGTCTATTATTTGCTGGAATTACTGAAAATGAACTGTAACTGTGTAGCTCGTTATTATCTTTAGTTCCTTATTTATTATTGTTACTGGTTGAATTGGTTGTATTCATACTACACTCTACATTTCGTGTGTAGACCCATGTGTCCCTAGACATAGCAGGTGTTGATTCTTCCGCACAGCTGAGTTTTCGGAGATCCTAAGGTAGTTGCTGTGTTTCGCAGACCTTGCCTCTCCTTCCCTATCTCCTTATTTAATGTATTTGGTCTCAGGCTTGTATTCATAATTAGATGCTCATGTACTCAGTGACACCAGGTTTTGGGGAGTGTTCGTATCAGTATTTATGGGGTTTTGTATTGTATTTAAATATTATATTTTCAAACTTAAAGAGAAATTGTGGTTTATTAAGATTGTCGGCTTGCCTAGTATCGAGATAGGCGCCATCGCGACAAGTTAGGATTTTGGGTCGTGACACAATATCTATATGTAACGACCCGACAGATCGTTTTGAGTATTATAACCCTGTTTCCTCATTTACTGCTCAAATTGGGCTTTACAATTGCTGTGTGACTTACCGGGGCAATTGGTTCGGGTCCGGTGAGGTTTTGGAATGAATTGGAACACTTAGTTCCAAGGTTTAAAGCTTAAATTGAAATAGTTGACCAAATATTGACTTATGTGTAAATGACCTCGGAATTTAATTCTGATGATTCGAATAGCTCCGTATGATAATTTTTGGACTTAGGAGCATTTTCGAAAAAATTATTTGGAGGTCTGTAGTGGAATTAGGCTTGAAATGTCGAAATTTGAATTTTGGAAAGTTTGACCGGGGGGTTGACATTTTGATATCGAGGTCGGAATCTGATTCTGAAAATTGGAATAACTTCGTTATGTCATTTATGACTTGTGTGCAAAATTTGAAGTCATTTCGGATAGATTTGATGTATTTCGGCACAAGATATAGAATTTGAAAGTTCAAAGTTCACTAGGCTTGAATTGAGGTATAATTCATGGTTTTAGCATTGTTTGAGGTGATTTGAGGGTTTGACTAAGTCCGTATGATATTTTAGGACTTGTTGGTATATTTGATTGAGGTCCCGAGGGGCTCGGATGAGTTTTGGATGGTTAACGGATCATTTTTGGCCTTGGTGAGATTGCTAATATCTGCTGCTGCATTTTTCTGATTTTCTCTTTCGCGTTTGCGAGTGGGCCTTCGCGTTCACGAAGAGTGTTTTCTGAGTGTGAGGTTTTGTTCTTCGTGTCCGCGAAGGGGAGGACGCGAATGCGAATGCGAACGCGAAGGTATGGTCTGTGTGTGCATCGCGAACACGTGAGAGGTGACGCGTTCGCGAAGAGGAGTGAGGCTATTAGGGACCCCCGGGTCCTTGTTCTATGCGTTCGCGAGGTAGCGGTCGCGTTCGTGAAGGTCTGAGCTGGTAAAGCTTCGTGTTCGCGAAGCCATGGTCGCGTTTGTGAAGGGTAAGATTTGCAAAGCTTCGCGTTCGCGAAGCCACGGTGGCGTTCGCAAAGGGTTAAATTTATGGGCAGTCGAGTTATGCTTCACGAACGCGAGGGACCTGTCGCGTTCGCGAAGAAGAGAGGTCTGGACAGAGAGTTTAAGTTCTGAATTTTGACGGATTTGAGCTCGGGAAGAGGTAATTTTTGGGAGTTTTTTAAGAAAAATAATGGGGTAAGTGATTCTAACTCGGTTTTGGTTAAATTACACGAATCTATTATTGTTTTTATCAACAAATTAGTGTTTTGGGTTGAAAATAGTAGAAACATTCATAGACTTTAATTGACGATTTGAAAGCCGAGTTGTGGTCGGATTTGAGTAATTTTGGTATGGTTGGACTCGTGGTTGAATGGGGGTTCGGATTTTGTGAGTTTATCGGATTCCGAGACGTGGGCCCACAGGTGATTTTTGGGGCGTAATTTCGAATTTTTGGAAAATATTAGTAATTTGATATGGAATTAATTCTTATAATTTTGTGATCTGAATCAAATTAATTGTGACTAGATTCGAGCCGTTTGAAAGTTGATACACGCAGAATGGAATTTCTGGAGCATTGCTTAGCTTGCTCGACATTGGATTTGGCTTGTTCGAGGTAAGTAAGTCTTCTAATCTTGGAGTTGAGGGTATGAACCCTGAATATATGTATTATGTGAATTGTTGGGAGGTGACGCACATGCTAGGTGACGGGCGTGTGGGCGTGCACTATAGAAATTGTGACATAATTGTTTATGTGGAATTTTATAGTTAAATAATCTTGGCATTTGCCATGCGATTTTATGTGTTAAAGAAATTGAGCTGAAATGCATATTAAAAATCATGATTTGGTTGAGCATTTTATTTCTGAGTTACTTCTGGTATTATTTGCTTTATGTTGTTATGGACTGTTGTGGACTAGTAGTTTTGTACCTGACCTTGGTAGAAGCCCGTCACTACATTCAACCTAAGGCTAGGTTTGTTACTTACTTAGTACATGGGGTCGGTTGTACTGATACTATACTTCTGTACATTGCGTGCAGATGTTGGCTATTGTTGTTGATGTGCTCGATGGTTGCGGGATTTGAAGATGTACCAGCGTTCCTGTTGTAGTTGCCTCTTGTTCGTGGTAGCCTTAGATTTACAAAAGCTCTGTTTATGTATTATTCAAATAGACTATGTAATTATTTCACTTCCTCTTTGTATACTCTATTCTTAGAAGCTCATGATTTGTACTACCAGTTCTTGGGGAATGTATAAGGTTAAGATAATTATTTACTTAAATTTCTATAATAGTTATTATTGGAATTGGATAATTGAAATTTGGCTTACCTAGCGGGTTGGGTTAGGTGCCATCACGACTAGTTGGATTTTGGGTCGTGACAAGGTGGTATCAGAGCTCTAGGTTCATAGGTTCTACAAGTTATGAGCAAGTGTCTAGTAGAGTCTTGCGAATCGGTATGATGACGTCCATACTTATCTTCGAGAGGCTACAGTGCATTTAGGATATATACTTCCTATCTTTCTTTCCTTATCGTGCGGGATTGATTCAGCTTTGGACATAACTCTTTGAATTCCTTCCACGTATTCGTATGCACACATGAGCGCTCGGTATCAGTTGTGCATCGCCGGCTTGTGATTCTATGAACGAGGTTCAAGATGTGTATTCTATGTTTTGGTGATGGGCTAGTCTGGAGGACTTGAGGCCAGGTTTAGACCGCAGCTTAGGCTCAGTAGCTTCAGTTGTAACCTGTACATTTGAACTCATATGTCTGGTAATATCCCTACGAGTGGAATTTGTGGCTCGATGAGCGGTGGAATGGCTTTGTGATGAGTATGATGTAACTGCGGGATGTGTTAAGACGATTTGAATGTGACGAGAAGTGTTTCCTTGAAATATAAAGGAAGGCCATTGAGTGCTTTATTTTCATTTTGATGTGACGTACAATCTCGAGTGTGAATGTTTTGAAAGATCTTTCACGTTGTTAAATTTTGGGAAAAATTAAATTCTCGTGTCTGGTTAATGAGTTTGGACTCAGAAAGATTAAGCATGGCTCTGATATCACGTTGTTGGGAAAAATAATAATTCCGCCCGGGAATAATATCCACGACAAATAATAATAACACAAGAGAGTAACAATGACACCAATTCTTTTAATGGGTAAAATACAGTACCCAAGTGGAGCAATATAACCACTATAATATTACAACTTAGTAGTATCAAGAGACTATTACAATCTTGAAAGAAATAACACTCTTTATTTAAAATACCTCACTACAATATTACTCACACTCACTATTTATCTCACATACTATAATCTGTGGATTACTCTCTCTAACTTCTATTGCTTCTCTCTTATTTTGGTGTAATTAAAATAAAGAATGGAGGCATCTATTTATAGTAAGAGATGCCATCCAACTACTACAAAGAAGATGACTTGTTGTTGATTTAGTCCTATAATATTTCAACAAAGTTAGGCACCTACTATTTTCTTCAACAAAATTGTCAATAAAGGGTTAGTTATGACTTGCAAAAGTTGAGATTGATGATGGCTCGAATAACGAAATTCCTGGATACGGGTTATATTGCACTTATGAGTATATGAAAATCGTGGGATGAGTGAGTTATTATTTGTGAATGATGTAGTACGCACGGAGTATGAATTTGATAGGTGGTATTAAAGTAGAGTTACTTCTTTGAGAGTTGTTGTGCTAATGGGGCACGTGTCTTTTTGCTCATTTGGGCGGTGTAATGTGGATTTGAACAAAGGGGGTGATTCTCGAGAAAGTTCTAATGGATTCGAGATTTATATGTAACAATTGAGAATTTTTGGCGGATTTGTTTGCGGCTAAAATCTGAGATTTAAGTTGGATGGTGTCGAGACTTGTGGTATTTTTGTATATCATTATGGATTTTATATTTTGGTATCAGGAAGGTGAATGAAATGGTCTTAGACTCAAATAAGTTATTTTCAGAGTGGGTGTTTCGGTTGTGGTATTTATATGGGTAATTATGATGTGGTGAGACTCTTCAGAAGTTTTGGTGGTAATATTCTTGGGTTTGGTGACCTACGTTCTTTGGTCGAGTTAGAGGAATATAGTTCTAATAGCTTGGTTATGTGCAGATGGATTTCAAAGTGTTCTTGATGGTTTCTACCATAGTTTGAACCGGATATTTTCTACTAGTGTGAGAAACGTGTTGTGTATTGTGATTTTCTCTTGGAAGGAAGCAAGATAAAGGTTTCTAACTAACCGGATATATAATTTGCTGGTGACCAGAGTTGATAATGAGATTCTTGTGCTTTTCATATGATGGCAAGATCGAAGTTATGTGTTGTGCGAAAGTTAGATTTACATGTACAAGGTGGCAGTTCAGTCTTGAAGGAAGGTAATGAAGTTTGGGCAGAATGGTCATGAATTCTTAGACAACATGGGCGGTTCCAAATGACTAGATGAGTACGATTACTGCTAGGTGTATGAGAAGGGTGTGTATTTCAGAAGGTGCATTGTATTTTGACTTACGAATGTTTAATTAGTATTGCGGTACTCACATGGTTAATAGACTGCTGATATTCAAATTTTGCCAAGTGGCACGGAAGAACTTTTAAAGTATTTCTCGTGGGATGATCATGTATGAGAGAGGTGTTAGGCATTTGGGCGGTGGAGATGGAATCAAATATGGTGATTCACATGTCCTATGAATTTGGAAATTGGGAGTTTCTGGAGCAGATTGTACATGGTTGCGGACTGTGAAGTCATGGCCGAAACTAGTCAGATGATAGGATGTATTATGAATTAGTTGCGGTGAATTTTTGGAGGGTTATTTATCTACTGTGGGTGACTAGAGTTGATTTGGGGGTCCATTGGTAGGCCCAATTAAGATATGTATTCTACACCGAGCCGAAATGGTTGGCTCCATACTGCTATTGTTGAGGGATGTGTCATTCGGTTGATGTTGAACTTATTCCTATTCTGAAATGATCTGTGAGTTACTCTTTTATACTACGAGGAGTTGTAATTCATTGGTTATGTGCACAGATGGTGCGGTTCTATTGGGGGCCTTATGGCAGAATTTGAACAATATGAGCATTTGGGTATTGCATGATTGATTGCGTAATGGTTATGTTCTTTCAGGTTTTGTGTGGCATTGTTTTGTCATTTACCTCTCTATGGTTATTAATTTTGAGTGGGGTGGCTCGAGGTTTATATTATGGACCAGCGTTTGGATGGGGTCACGCATTGCAACAGAGTTATTTTAAGGTATGAACCTTGTGTTAGAATCGGGTGATGGTTCTACGGTGTATGATGAATTTTCAGCATTTCGTTGTGGCGGTATTTGTTAATCTAGCAGGGTATTCTCTCATTTGAGTCATTTTCCATGATTGGGTACATTTGAATTGTTGTGTATTGGTGCACTGATGGCACGGGATGTGGCTTTGGGTTATATTGGTGCGGCACGTCTATGGAACAGTTCTGTTTATTAATATAAGGTCATTAGACCTAGAATGGGTAGTATCAGGTTTGATTTCAGTATATTTAGGAGTATAATATTGAGAGTCGGCTCAGAAAGTGATTATGGTTCTGGTTGGGCGAGAGAGCTCCGTGACTTGTTGATCTGGTAAGTGGTCATGAAATTTCGCATGTTTCTTTTATTATCAACAGTGTACGAAGGTTTTGGGATGAGGTTTGGTTCGATATGGGTTTAATACTAGTATTTGGTTGGTTTTGGAGTAGTCACTGTGGTCAGAAATGGTGCTATTAGCATGTGAGATGTGTAATATGTTAGGTGATTATGTATGTGGTTATGGCTTGATACAGCTTGTTCAAACTCATAGAGGGTGTAAATGTAAGATTCGTATCTTAAAAGAAATTCTAAAGGTTGGAAATTAAATTCCAAGATTTTTGGGCTAAAGTTAAATCAATGATTTCAGTTGTATTGTGTTTTCAAGCTCATATGGAATAGGGTGACGTGGGTTCACCCCCGAATACATATGTGGTAAGATGGAACAGTGATTTGATGTCTTGGAAACAACTCTTGGCACGTTCGAGGACGAACATATGTTTAAGTGGGGGAGAATGTAATGACCCGACCGGTCGTTTTGAGTATTACAACCCCGTTTCCCTATTTACTGCTCAAATTGGGCTTTACAGTTATTGTGTGACTTGCTGGGGCAATTGGTTTGGGTCCGGTGAGATTTTGGAATGAATTAGAACACTTAGTTTCAAGGTTTAAAGCTTAAATTAAAATAGTTGACCAGATATTGATTTATGTGTAAACGACCTTGGAATTTAATTATGATAATTCCAATAGCTCTGTATGGTGATTTTTGGACTTAGGAGTGTGTCTGAAAAAAATATTTGGAGGTCCGTAGTGGAATTAGGCTTGAAATGCCGAAAGTTAAATTTTGGGAGGTTTGACTGGGGGTGACTTTTTGATATCGAGGTCGGAATCCGATTCTGAAAATTGAAATAGCTTTGTTATGTCATTTATGACTTTTGTGAAAAATTTGAAGTCATTCCGGATTGATTTGATGTATTTCGGCACAAGATATAGAATTTGAAAGTTCAAAGTTTACTAGGCTTGAATTGAGGTGTAATTCATGGTTTTAGCGTTGTTTGAGGTGATTTGAGGGTTCGACTAAGTCCGTATGATGTTTTAGGACTTGTTGATATATTTGGTTGAGGTCCCGAGGGGCTCGGGTGAGTTTTGGATGGTTAACGGATCATGTTTGGCCTTGGTGAGATTGCTGATATCTGCTGCTGCATTTTTCAAATTTTCTCTTTCACGTTCGCGAGTGGGCCCTCGCGTTCGCGAAGAGTATTTTCTGAGTGTGAGGTTTTGTTCTTCGAGTCCGCGAAGGGGAGGATGCGAACGCAATGGTATGGTTTGTGTGTGCATCACGAATGCGTGAGAGGTGTCGTGTTCGCGAAGAGGAGTGAGTCTATTGGGGATCCCCGGGTCCTTGTTCTACGCATTCGCGAGGTGGCGGTCGCATTTGCAAAGGTCTAAGCTGGTAAAGCTTTGCGTTCGCGAAGCCGTGGTCGCGTTCGCAAAGGGTAAGATTTGCAAATCTTCGCGTTCGCGAAGGGTTAAATTTGTGGGCAGTCAAGTTGTGCTTCGCGAACGCGAGGGACCTATCGCGTTCGCGAAGAAGAGAGGTCTGGACAGAGAGTTTAAGTTCTGAAAAGATTTTGACGGATTTGAGCTCGGGAAGAGGCGATTTTCGGGAGTTTTTCAAGAAAAACAACGGGGGAAGTGATTCTAACTCGGTTTTAGTTAAATTATACGAATCTATTATTGTTTTTATCAACAAATTAGTGTTTTAGGTTGAAAATAGTAGAAAAATTCATAGACTTTAATTGAGGATTTGAAGGCCGAGTTGTGGTCGGATTTGAATAATTTTTGTATGGTTGGACTCGTGATTAAATGGGGGTTCGAATTTTGTGAGTTTTATCGAATTCTGAGACGTGGACCCCACGGGTGATTTTTGGGGTGTAATTTCGGATTTTTGGAAAATATTAGTAATTTGATATGGAATTAATTCTTATAATTTTGTGAGCTAAATCAAATTAATTGTGACTAGATTCGAGCTGGAAGTTGATACGCGTAGAATGAAATTTCTGGAGCATTGCTTAGCTTGCTCGACATTGGATTTGACTTGTTCGAGGTAAGTAACTTTTCTAATGTTGGAGCTGAGGGTATGAACCTTGAATATATGTATTATGTGAATTGTTGGGAGGTAACGCACATGCTAGGTGACGGGCGTGTGGGCGTATACTATAGAAATTATGATATAATTGTTTATGTGAAATTTTATAGTTAAATAATCTTGGCATTTTCCATGCGGTTTTATGCGTTAAAGAAATTGAGCTGAAAAGCATATTAAAAATCATGCTGAGGTTATGTGCCAGTATTATTGGGACCTACAAAGGTCATATTGCTGTAAATTATTTGTTTTAAATTGAAAATTATACTCAGTCATATTCATGTCATTACATATCATATCTCAATCTCTGTTATTATTTATTGATACATCATATCATCATTTTGGGTTGTTCTCATGTCATTGTGAGCCCATGAGAGAGAGTCTAGAGAGATTGATGACTGAGGGAGGCCGAAGGCCTGATTGTGAGAATATTTTTGGGATCGGGCTGCACACCGCAGCAGGCCATATTGGCTTTATATATATTATACTATTGCGCATGAGTTGGCCGTGCGGATCCATATATTTTACTATTGCACATGAGTTGGCCGTGCAGCACGTGAGTTGTCCGTGCGGATCCAGATATTATTATAGCACGTAAGTTGTCCGTGCTTATAACGTTTGGGCTGTAGGAGCCCCTAATGAGTCTGTACACACTCCTAGTGAGCCCAGTCGACTATAAGTAGGGATCGGGCTGCACACCGCAACAAGTATTGTATAGCCCTGAGTGATTGAGTGCGCTGAGCATAGTGAGAGAGAATGCGAGACAGTGAGATTGAGTACTCTGAGAGTGTGAGTACATGAGTACAATCTCTGAGATACATTGCATTGACATGCACACATGACATATATGCATAGAGATATATTTTTCTCATGTTGTACGGTATCACATTATTCATAATTTCTCACACATATTGAAAAATGGGCATAGTGATGCATTTGCTTTACACGGGTTATCTGGAAAGAAAATAAAACATATCATTTATTATTGAAAGGATTTTGGAAAAATTATTGCTTTCAAACTTATTCATATTTTTTTGAAAATTTCGGTAAACGATTTGGGTTTTTCACTGATGTACATGAAAGGAAGAACTATTATTTTTAAAATCATGATTTGGCTGAGCATTTTATCTCCGAATAACTTCTGGTATTATTTGCTTTATGCTGTTATGGATTGTTGTGGACTAGTGGTTTTGGACCTGACCTTGGTAGAAGCTCATCACTACTTTTAACCTAAGGCTAGGTTTGTCACTTACTCAGTACATGGGGTCGGTTGAACTGAAACTACACTTCTGCACATTGCGTGCAGATGTTGGCTATTGTTGTTGATGTGCTCGATGATTGCGGGATTTGAAGATGTACCAGCATTCCTGTTGTAGCTGCCTCTTGTTCATGGTAGCCTTAGATTTACAAAAGCTCAGTTTATGTATTATTCAAACATACTATGTAATTATTTTATTTTCGCTTTGTATACTATATTCTTAGAAACTTATGATTTGTACTACCAGTTCTTGGGGAATGTATAAGATTAAGATAATTATTTACTTAAATTGCTATAATAATCATTATTGGAATTGAATAACTAAAAGTTAACTTACCTAGCGGGTTGGGTTAGGTGACATCACGACTAGTTAGATTTTGGATCGTGACACTATAACTATGGGCTTTTTAGTACTAATTATGTGGGTGAGTTGTTACACCATGCCAAAACCCCTACTTGAAGGGAAATAGAGTAACAAATTATATGAAAACTCTTTTTTGTTATTCTTGCGAGGCCGCGCCACCCAAAGAGAGCTAAGAGCTCGGAGCCTATGGAAATATTCAGCAATTAGCCCCGCGCTAGCGCGGGCCCAATAATTTGTGTTACACTATTTCTAATCCAAATTCTAATTTGTGTTAAACCCGAATTTATAGTCTCACATCCTGTATAAGATGTTAATACAAAAATTTTATTATAAAATTTTATTCCGCTATTAGTTAATACTAACAATCAAATATATAATCTCAAATTTTACACTGGAATTTCGTATCATTATTTCGGTAACCAAACACCCCCTAAGTAATTATAAGAATATCTTTTGTCTGAAATTATCCATTATCTTCCTTAATACATGCAAATAAACATGGAAAAACCTTATAGATGTTGTATATAGTATCATTTATTAGAGCAAGGTTATGAAAAAAGAATGTTTTTTCAGTTTATTAAAATGACATTTATTTTGGATCAAATATGAAAAGCTAACATATACTTATTTTGGACCGAGAGAAATAATGAATTTTACTCGAGCATATATTGTTTGTCATTATATAATACAGATCATATTGTTTGTCATCGCACTTTAGCTAGATTTAAAATACAAGCATATACAAACCACATTATTTAAGTAAAACTTCTAACATTTGAAGAAAACAACGAACCACACTATTCACAAAATGTTTTTACAAATGCTTTACTATACATTTGACATAGTTGTTATATAAAGAGTTTCTAGAGTTGAGCTTTTCAAACTAATCATAGTAAAAGGTTTACTAAATGATACGATACTTCTTTTTCTCTAAAATAATTTGGTTGGTTGGAAAAATAATATCTCACCTGAGTTTGATGTAAATTAACACCTATAACTCTTAATACACTAAATTCCAAGCAAAAATATCAGTTATCATATAATACAATATTTTACAGTAGCAAAACTAATGAGTCTTCCACTCAGCTAATATAAGCTAAAAGTGTGGTTTATGTTTTACAGTAGCAAAAATATCTAAATAATAAAATATTTCTTTTGAATTTACCATTTTATGCGGAAAATAATATAGTTTAAGTAATCATAGTTATATTAATGTAAATATTGCGTTCATATTCAAAAATAATAATATTCTTCACGTGCACACACAAAAAAATTTGTTCCCTTTTTATTTAAGTAGAAAAGAAATAAAAGAAATACTTATTTTATTAGCATGAGTAGATAACTTTGAGAATAAGTGCGTATATAATATGCTATAGCCAGTTAAACTGTATCATACAATAAAATGTTTTATGCTATAAGTATATTTGACGTGAATCTACAATCTATCTCTTTACCGGAATTCAATTTGATTAATTCTAAAGTTAAGCATTTAAATACGAATTTTCTTTTAAATTAAATTATATAATTTTAAAATTTCAGTGAGCAATCATTTTGTGTAATATCAAGTGGCAAAATTTGTCTTGAATGTTTTCTTTAATTCTACTTAAATATGTAGTACCATTTTTTTTACATAACATGTTCCAACTTGGGGTATTGTCACTTTTAGCCCGTGTCAGAAACTATATACATCTGATAGTCGAAAAAATATATAAAATTTATATAATTTTTGTATATAACATATAAAATGTATATATATGCAAAAAATATATAAATTATATATATTTTTCGGTTATTATTTTTACGACGGCTATATAGTGTCATTTTTTCTTCCAATTTAGGTTTAACAAAATAAACTTATAAGATGAAAGGGGTACACTGGTGTGGCCCATTAACCTTACAATTTAATGTGCACGTTAGGTTAATCAAAGTAAAACTACAGATAAATAAGTCTACTTTTGCAATAGGCAGCTAAATATTTTAGAAGAAATAAGACAAGTAGCACTCTTTTAGTAGTAGTATTTTGTTCGATTTTTGTCTACAAAGTACTATATCATAATTTTCTAGAACACGTGGCAGTCTGATGCATAAAAGAGCAATGATGCATTCATTTGTCCAATCAACTGGGCCAAGTAGTCTGCAGTGAAAATCTATGGAGCCCACAATGGCAAAAGTATCTTCATAGCATAAAACTAACAATACAACATAATTGAATCACCTAAACTTAACAAAGTAGCCCTTGGTCGGCAAGCTGGCATGACGCCCTCCGGCAGCTTCCGAGACGCTTCTATATAATACCCCCGTTTCAATTTAGACGGGTAGTTTGACTCGGCACAGATTTTAAAAAATAAAAAGAAGATTTTTAAAATTTGTGCTCTTAAAAGCTTAAAGAGTAAGTTTTGTGGGGCCCGTGACTTTTGTGTGATTATAAAAGTTTCTTATTAAGGATAAAATGGATAAAATAAAGAGTTTAAAGTTGAATTATTTTTAAATTTATAAATGTGTCATTTATTTTGGAACAGATTAAAAAGAAAAGTATCTTGTCTAATTTGAAACGGAGTAGCAGTAAATAATTCAGCAATTGCCAAAAAGCACCTTGCCGCTTGACGAGTTGTCAACATTTTAAGCAACCGATGAATTGTTTGGTGCCTCAAAGTATCAGCCGTGTAACTGAAAAATAATTATTACTAATAATTTCTTTTCCTTCGTCAATAATTTGTACTTATTTCATTGTATTTTATATGACGTAGTTTCGAGTATAATTGGTCAAACAAATTAGGTACTTGGTGCCAGTTCGAACAAAAACGTTTTAAAAGAAAATTTATATACTTAGAAATTACATAAAATATATTATAAGTCATAATAGTTAGAAATTTAATATATTTATCAAAAGAAATGCTAAAAACAATCCTTTGACTCTCCAAATAATAAATATATCAAATAAAATGAAACAAAGGGAGTGTTAAATACATAATTTATTAAGAAGTCAATTCATGTTTGACTTGTTTGATTTATATTCTTTTATTTCAGATTTTTAAATCGCAATCAGTGGTTAGAAAAAAAGAGTATATAGCTAGCACACGAGTACAATAATTGTTATTCTGGTAGCTGGTGATTTAATGGTTGAGTTGACTTGTGAGCACGCTCGTAAGATTTTATTATTGATTCAGAATGTGAAAGTTATTTTTTGTTATTTTATTTCCAAAGGCATGTTAGTTTTCTTATGCTATATATTGGAAAAGGAAAAGGCAACTGCTATGAGATGGGAAATATGAAATTTCAATGTTATAGCTAGAACATGTACATAATAACTACTTTCAACATTCATGAGCAAAGTACTAATGACTTGAAGAGAGCCGAGTTAATTCCATGGCCCTCATGTAATAATGGGAGAAATTCGATTCCCTTTTCTCTGCCACTTTTTCTAATTAAATAGATAAGAGTTATGGTACGTGGCTGCATGCTCTTTCAAATGTGTTTTAAGTCAAAAGGTTTATGACTAGGAATTTTTTCTTTCATATACAATATTTAAAATTTATTCATTAAAATTGTCCTAATTTTATATATTACCCGCCCTAAATAAAGATTACTTATAAATTATATACATTCCATTATTAGTATCTTAAATTAGGGAATTTAGTTACACCATTTTCCTTTTTTTCTCTCCTCTCCTCTTTCCCTATTCTCTCTCTCTCTCTCTCTCTCTCTCTCTCTCTCTCTCTCTCTCTCTCTCTCTATCTCTCTATCTCTCTCTCTCTCTCTCTCTCTCTCTCTATCTCTCTATATATATATATATAAAATCCAGTACTAGTGCCTTAAATTAGGAAATTTATACATTCCATCAATATCAAGATCGTAATCATGATTCTTTTTTGCTGATTCAACTCTTCATCTTGTCAGGTGAACAAATGGGATTTCTCATTTGCTTCAGTTTGGAATGGCGTGGTTACGATCATGCTACTAAACTTTTTCGTTAAGTTTGTAAATGCTGCTGCACAGAGATACTTGAACAAACAACAAGCAAAAGCATTCACTAGTATAAAGAACAAATCATCCTAAGGGTAACCAGATAACCCTCTTCGTTCATTCTGTAACGACCCGACCAGTCGTTTTACTTTTTAGATCCCTGTTTCCCTAAATAAGACTCTCCGTATGTGCTTTTACTATTTTATGACTTGTGGGGGTAATTAATTCGGGATTTGGAAGGGTTCAGGTTGAAATCGAAACGCTTAGTTCCTTAGTTGGCTTTTAAAAGGCTAAGTTTGACCTTGGTCAACATTTTTAGTAAACGACCTCGGAAACAGGATTTGACGGTTTCAATAGATTCGTATGGTGATTTTAGACTTTGTTGTATGTTCGGATCGGATTTTGGATGACCCGGGAGCGTTTCGGCGCTTAAGGTTGAAAGTTTGCTTATTGAAGGTTTAAAAGTTCTTTAAATTTGATTTGGAGTAGGTTTTGGTGTTATCGAGGTCCATTTGGGATTCCTAGCAGGGAATAGTTCTGTATGGTAATTTAAGACTTGCACGCAAAATTTGGTGTCATTCCGAGTAGTTTAAGTATGTTTCGGTGCTTTCAGAGTAAGTTGAAAGAACTTGAAGTTCATAAGTTGATTCAATTTGGTTTGGGGTGTGATTCTAAGTTTTGATGTTGTTTTCCGCATTCCGAGGGTGCGAGCGAGTCCGTTTTATGATTTCAAACTTATTGGCATGTTTGGACGGGGCCTCGGGGGCCCCGGATGCCATTCGGACAATGCGCGAAGGTCGTTTAGCCATGGGTGAACAGCTGAAGCACCCAACTTCTGGAGTAATCGCACCTGCGGAGGGCTTACCGCAGGTGCGAGCTCGCAGAAGCGAGTCAGCAGTTGCAAAAGCGGCCCAGCCTGGGCAGCCAGAAACCGCAGATGCTGACAAGGCGACCGCAGAAGCGGGACTTGTGCAGGTGCAGCTCATTTGCCGCAGGAGCAACATCGCAGAAACGAGCCCTGATTCCGTAGATACGGACTTAGGCCAGCCAAGATAGGACCGCATCTGCGATGAACCTTCCGCAGATGCGGCCCAGGGACCGCAGATGCAGAAGTCCTGGAGGCAGAATGGTCCATTTAATGCGGGACTTAGACGATTTTGACTCATTTTCTTTCACCTCTGGGGCGATTTTGGAGATCTTGGAGAGGGGTTTTCGCCTAGCACTTTGAGGTAAGTAATTTTTATACAATGTGAGTTAAATATATAGATTATGGGTAGATTTTAACATGTAAAATTGTGAGAATCATGAGTTCAGATGAAAAACCTAGGTTTTGATAAAAATGGGATTTAACCACGAAAATGGTTAGGAAATTGAGTGAAAATTATATATTTGAGTTCGTGAGGTTATGGGTAACAACTTACTTCGAAAATTTCTGGAATCCAGGCACGTGGGCCCGAGGATGAAATTTAGAAATCCTTCAATTGGGGTTGGGTAATCACTCTGATAGTTAGAATATGAAATTTTGAACATGTATTGATTAATTTATATAACATTTGACTAGTTTTGGATTGTTCAGCACCGAGTTGGGGCTTTAGAGCGAAATTGTGACCGGAAAGTGAGCCTTGAGACGAGGTAAGTCTCCTGTCTAACCTTATAAGAGGGAATTTATCCCATAGGTGATTTATATCAATATTTGCTTCTAATTGTGGGGGCTACGTACATGCGAGGTGACGAGGGTCCGTGCGTACCTACTAATTATGCTTATGTCCGGGTAGTTTTAGGACCCAAATCATGAATTACTTGAAATGTTTGCACCCTACTTGTCAATTAAAGTGCCTAAATTATATTAGAACTTGTCAGAGGAATTGTGAAAGACCGTTAATAGAAGTTGTATTACATTGTGTATTAGCCTTTAATAACATTTAAGTCAAATGCTTATAAAGTATCCTCTCTTCTTGTGGAGCAGGCCAAACGCCTCGGTAGTGGATAGATGCATCTATGGTTCGTGACACTCGACCCTCGGCAGTGTACATATTATTATGGATCGGGCTGTACGACCTCAGCATAATCGTGCGTGATAACACTCGAAGTGTAATCACATATTTGGTATCCTTCCCTGGCTTGAGAGGAAAAATTATATAAAATGGAAATTTATTTGGAACTTACCATGTTTGAAAGTATTATTTACTTTCTGCTTGTTATTGAGTTATTATTATTATTTACATAACCCGTGCTCATTTACAATTCTATATTTCTTTACTATTAGCCCATACTAAGTGTCGATGTCGATCCCTCGTCACTACTTCTTCGAGGTTAGACTTGATACTTACTAGGTACATGTTGTTTATGTACTCACGCTACACTCCTGCACTAACCGTGCATGATCTGAAGCAGGTGCATCTGGTGGTCCTACCGACGCGCATCCCAGATATCCCGAGGCCTAGTGGTGAGCTGCTTCTTGAGCCGTTCTGCAGCCTCTAGAGTCTCTCTTTTGTATTTCTATTCTGTCTACTTTATTTCGGACAATAGTTAGAGTTTTGTATATTCTACTAGTTTCTCATACACTTGTGACACCAGGTCTTGACACACATACTAGTAGACTTTATGGTTTTGGAGTACTTGTATCATCATGATTGCCATTCAGTTGTCTTCATTTCAGTTTTTAAATTTTTCACCCCTTAATTTATTATTAAATAAAATTTAATTACTTGAAAACTTATTAAAAGATACATAGCATGGTTTGATTCACTGTTGGCTTGCCTAGCGGTAACGTTGGGCGCCATCACGACCTATAGGAGAATTGGGTCGTGACACATTCAAATAGATTCATAGATTTGCTTTTCTTTCTAGCTTTTTCGTTAAGATTGTAAATGCTACTACGCAGTGATAAGTTTGTATGGTACAACAATATATAAATTAAAAATAAAATTTCGTACATATTTGATACATCTACAATAATATATAAAATAAAAGTTAATTTTATACAACTAATTATATATTATACAACATATTTATATTTTATCTACAATTTTCATAAATTATTTTTACCCAGTTAAATACATCTACAACATCATACAACTTAAATATAATTTTCATACAAAATTTATACAATATGTCTTTTGTATCTGATTTTTTTATATATTTTGTATGTGATGTGTTCTTCTTCCTCTCTAAAATTCCAATCAAAACTCTCTCTTTATACAGTTTTGATACATATCAACAATTTTATGTAAAAAGATAGTATTTGTAACTTAAATATAAATTTCTTACAACGATTCATACATTATACAACTATTTTTCAACTTTCATACAATATAAAAATAAAAAATATATATAACTATAACATAATACAACTTAAATACAATTTACATATAATTATAATACAACTTTAATACAATTTCGTAAGTATATTGTATCTCGTGTGTTCTTCTTCGATTTTTAATCTGAAATTCGGCTAAAATAAAGTCTAATTTTCACTCAACACCCTCAAAATTGAGATATAAACTCCAAAATATATTCTCAATTGTTTGCAACAACACCCAATCCAAACAAATAATAGTTTTTGAAAACCCAAATTCGAATTCAAAGTTTTGAAGCTTTTTAATGGCTGTCAATGGTGGAGAATCAAACATCTTTAAAATTTATTAATTGATAATTTTAATTCGAACATCAATTATGCAACGTGAAAGGGAATTGCTAAGTTAAAACGATTGAAATCCATTGATAATTTCATTAAAACTCTATACAACAAGAAAGCATAAAAAATCACGACCTTTAGGTGAAATTGGATTGTGACAGAAAGAGAACGAGAGAGAGACGAGAGAGAGAGAGAGAGAGAGAGAGAGAGAGAGAGAGAGAGAGAGAGAGAGAGAGAGAGAGAGAGAGAGAGAGAGAGAGAGCAAGCTGTAAAGGAATAAGGAAATAACTGATATTCCTTATTCAATTCCTAATATAAAGAGATACTCATTAAAAACTTATTTGTATATAATTAATAAATTGTATATGACCATATAATTAAGTTAAAACTTGGTCAGGGAGGATAATCAAGTTTCATATATAGTATAGGAAGGTAAAAATCCCTTATGACTATCACTTATATACAAAATATGGGCCTAAACTTATATTTTTGAGTCGCTCCCCCATTTGGAAGTGTGCGTTTACAAGATTGTGCTCGCGTTGCTTTTTGACCAAAATTCATGCAAAAATAACATTTTAAAAAATATCATTTATACAATATGGCTACTTATTAAATAAACATTAGTACCTGATAATCTAATTAAAATAGTACTTCATCCGTTTCGATTTATGTGTATACATTACTATTTGAGGAGCCTACGAGGTGTATTTTTTATCGTGGATTTATTAAATATTTTAAATATAAAATATTATGATTTACAGTACATTGTATGTAGTTTTTAAGTATGTAAATTTTACTTTAAAAAACTTAAATAATCTATGTCTAAATTTATGGTTAAAATTAGAAACTTTGACCCTCGTACTCTAAATCAAGCCACATAAATTAAAATAGAGAAGATAACTAACATGATAGCACATACTCCTTCTGATCCATTTTAGTTACCGTAGTTATTAAAAATAACTGGTCTAAAATACTTGTCTTTTAGAAAATCATGATACAATTATTTTTTTTCACTATTCTGACCTTAGTTTTAATTGCTCTTGAAAGTAAAAAATATTGACTATATTGCATAAAAAACCTAAATGTGATCAAGAGTTAATAAGGGTATTGTCACGACCCGCAATTTCCACCTTCGGGATCATGATTACGCCTAACATTTCACTTGCTATGAAAGCCAACGTTAGAATATTTTCTAGCCATTTTTATCAAAAAAATTAACTGATACCAATTAAACTGTAATAATTGAAATATAACTGAAATACAGTGCGAAAAGTCATAACAACCGAAATTTCTTAATACAACTCCAGATCTGGTGTCACAAGTGCACGAGCGACTTGAATAATATAGATAATGGTCTGAATGAAAGTAAAATTATCTCAAAAGAAATAAACAACTAGGATAAGGTAGAAAGGGACTTCAGGGCTGCGAACACCGAGCAACCGTACCTCAAGTCTCCGTCCGAAGGTCAATCCGAGCAATCTACTGACTGCCGCTGGGACCGACTCAAAAATCTACACAAGAAGTGCAGAGTGTAGTATGAGTACTGTCATGGGCGGCTTTCCAGCCATGCCCCATGACCCCTTGGACGCGTCCCGTGGCGTCCTGGCAAGCCTCCCAATGCCCAGCGCCACGGTCGGTCCCGTGTCTCGGCAACTCCAAGTGACAAGCGCGCATGTACCTCTGTCGCCCCACCGATAGCCATCGCCAGCGCCCATCCACAGGCAGATGCCAACAGCGCTGCGCACGCAGACAATGCCACACACGCCGACCTAGATGCTAAAGACAAAGTTGCTGCCAACGGACTTGTTTCTACTTTGTAGAAGACTAAGTCCTTTTCATTGTAAATATAGAGTAGTTTTACTGCATTTTCTTTAAGTGTGATTTTACATCTTTCATAGGTCTAGTCATGTAACTTTGGTTTATTGTTTTTAAGCATTATTAAGGGGGACCAAGCAATCAAACTTTCAAGCAACCAAATAATTCTGTGTACTGGTGTCTCCCCCCGACACCGTGTTATTTTTCTGTAATAGTTTTCATTCAATGCAATCAAGCTTTCTTTCATTCTCAATTCTATTTTCTTCACTCTTTCAATTGCTCATGACATTGGTTTTTTCGTACGGCACTGACAATCTATTCTAGCGTATGGAGGGGACCTCAGTTGGCAGACAACAATCGCACTGACATCTGTTACTTAGCCTTACGTCGCCCTTCCAAAGAATTTCAGGAAGGCGCCGCGTAATAGTTGGTATCAGAGCTTAGGCTCGACATCGGAAGAGGGATTACATTGCAATTACCACTATTTCTGACCATGGTGAATTATGGGGATTGCATCGCGACCCTTGAGGGGACGATTGACGCATTGCGGCCCATCATGGAAATAGTTCCTGACCTAAAGACCAACCTAGTGCAAAGGTTGGACGACCTGGACCGCAGACTGATCTAGGCCAAAGTTGACATAGAAAACATCAGTCGCGACTCTGAAGGAGACCGGCAAACGGCAGCCACAGAGGCAGCCGAAAGTTTTGGTAAATTTGAGGTCCTCCAACAGGAGCGCACCAAGGATTTAGCCAATATGGCACAAGATGCAGACATGGTGGTTGCCATGCAACAAACTATAGACAACTTGACAGGCCAGCTTAACGTTGACAATGCTGCTTTAAAGGGACTGCTTCAAGGAGGTGGAAACCAAACCGGGGGTGTTGTGAACCTTGCTCCTATGGCCTAAAAATTGAAAATTCCTGAGCCAAAACCATATAGTGGAGCTCAGAATTCCAAAGAAGTGGAAAACTTCATATTCGACATCGAACAATACTTCGATGTCGTGGGGGGCCTAGAAGAAGCTAAGAAGGTAGCAACTGCTGCCATGTATCTTCAGGGTGATGCCAAACTCTAGTGGTGGGTGAAATACGAAGCCATCAAGGCTGGTGAAGATGCCCTTGAGACATGGGCAGAACTGAAGGCAGCCATACGCCTACAGTTCTTCCCAGAATATGTTGAGTACAATGCTAGGAGAAAGCTACAGGAGCTCCGCTAGACCAAATCAGTGCAGGATTACGTGCGGGAATTCTCTGAGCTCATGTTGAACATCCGTGACATGGGGGACAAAGACAAAATCTTCACCTTCCTGGAAGGGTTGAAACCTTATGCCCGTATGGAGTTGCAAAGACAAAGGGTAGACACATTACCTAAGGCGATCCAAGAAGCAGAGTGCCTTGGGGATTATCAAGTGGAAGCCCGGAAGGACAGGCTTCAATAGCCTATCCGAGGAGGATACAAAGGGGTCCAACCGAACACTAGTGGCCCTAGCAAAAGTGGAGGAGACCGGAGTGCAACCAAATCTAAGGCTCCCTCATCATGCAGTACTAGCGCTGCATCTAATAACAATGATTAGGGGAGGAACCCCCCCCCCCCCCAGTATGACATCATTGCGACGGACCATATTGGAATAATGAATTCCCACATGCACAAATGAACGCCCATCAAGCTTTTGAGGATGGGACGGATGACGATGTTGATGATGCGGACCAGACTGAACCAGTAGGTACATTCAATGCAATTGTTGGCTCTATTTCTGAGCCCTTAGCGGGAACTAGTGCTGGTATCCGTAAGAAGAAGGACCCTTGTCCAATCACCAAGAAAGGGAAAAAAGGTGAATGAGAGGACTCCTCTTCATCAAGAGAGGACCTTAATGTTCGTCGACATGAAGGTAAATGGCAAGACCATTCGGGCGATGATAGATACGGGTGCCACCCACAACTACTTAGCCTCGACTCAGGTGGAACGCCTTGGCCTAGTTGTAGGAAAGGGCAAAGGTCATTTCAAGGCTATCAACTCACCACCTCAGCCAGTGGGTGGAATAGCCAAAGAAGTACCATTGAAACTTGGCCCTTATGAAGGAAACTTTAACCTGCGCGTGGTGGTCATAGATGACTTTGAGTTGATAGTGGGGTTGGAATTCCTGAGACAGACCAACACTATGCCCGTACCGTATGCAGACATGCTACTGATGATGGGAGAAAATGGGGCCAAGCCCTGCATTATTCCGTGCATGCCCATGAAGATGGATGCCGAGAACATCTCGGCCTTGCAGTTGAAGAAGGAGGTCAAAAGACTTGAACCCACATTCCTGGCTACCCTCTGCATGGAAGATATAGAACTCTCCTCAGGTCTATTCCTGCACCCGTGAAGGAGTTGCTTCTGAAATTTGAAGACATCATGCCACAAGACATGCCAAAGCATCTTCCGCCTAGGTGAACTGTGGACCATGAGATCGAGTTGGTGACGGGTGCGAAGCCACCTTCCAGGGCACCGTAAAGAATGTCACAACCCGAACTCATCAAGCTTCGGAGACAATTGATGGAAATGCTAGACACAGGGATCATCGTGCCCTCCAAATCCCCATACGGGTCCCCTGTGCTATTCCAAAAGAAAAATGATGGTAGTTTACGACTCTGTGTGGATTACCGGGATCTAAACAAAATCACCATGAAAAACAAGTACCCTATTCCGCTGACTTGTTTAATAGACTGGGTGGCGTGACGGTGTTCACCAAAATAGACTCGAGCACAGGGTGATGAACACAAGATGACCTGCGTGATAAGATATGGGTCGTACGATTTCTTGGTTATGCCCTTTGGCTTGGCTAACGTGCCAGCCACATTTTGCACCTTGATGAACCAAGCCTTTCGATAATACATTGATGAATTCGTCATGGTTTATTTGGATGACATTGTGGTATATAGCCGGACATTGGAAGAACACCTGGAGAATTTGCGAAAGGTCCTAGCCCGATTGCGGGAGCACGAATTATATGCGAAGCTATCCAAGTGCTCCTTTGCTCAGAAACAAATTGACTTCCTCGGACATGTCATCGAGGAAGGGCGGATCAAGATGGACCAACAGAAGATTCAGGCCATCACAGAATGGCCACCTACTAAGGATATCCATGCCCTGAGGTCGTTCCTTGGCCTATGCAACTTCTATTGACATTATGTGAAAAGTTACTCCCTCATTGCAGTGCCACTAACAGAACTTCTCAAGAAGGTCACACCCTGGAATTGGGGTACCAAGCGAGCAGAGGCCTTCAACGCATTGAAAATGGCTATGTCTAGTAGCCCAGTCTTGGCGCTCCCTGATTTTGCCAAGCTATTTGAGGTACAAATGGATGCCTCCAACTATGTACTTGGTGGAGTCTTGCTACAAGAAGGGCATCCCGTAGTGTACGAGAGCCGGAAACTGAAGGATGCGGAGCGGTGCTATACCGCCCATGAGAAAGAATTATTGGTTGTCGTTCATTGCTTACATCTTTGGAAGCATTATCTACTGGGAACCCCATTCGTGGTCAAGACAGAAAACACAACCATTAGCCATTTCATGACCCAGCCAAAGTTGAATGGTCGACAGGCTATGTGGCAGGAAATCCTATCGAAATTTCACTTCAACCTAGAATACCGAAGTGGGAAGACCAATCATGTTGCTGATGCACTCAGTCAGAGAGCTGATCTAGCATCGGTGTGTGTACTCTTCGCCCTAAGGGGAAGTGAAGTAACCACCATTATAAAAGACCAGATACAAGATCTACTCATCAAGGATCCTGCTGCATAGTATTTGGTTGATTTGGTAGGACAGGGTAAGACTCGCCAGTTCTACACCGAAGATGATTTCCTGAAAGTGAAAGGGAACCGACTTTATGTTCCTAAAGGAGGAGATCTGCGAAGGGATTTTCTGGTAGAATGCCACGATACTTTGTGGGCCGGTCATCCCGGTGAGGAACGCACCATGGCATTACTTCGCCGTGCATATTATTGGCCTCAAATGGTTGATGACGTTGCTCAATATGTGAAAACTTGTCTAGTATGCTAGAAGGATAAGTCAGACCGCTTGACACATGCAGGACTCTTGGAGCCACTAGCTATCCCAAAAAGACCTTGGGAAAGTGTTTCCCTGGACTTCATCACCAGATTGCCCAACGTCGGAGATCTCACAACTATCTTGGTTGAGGTGGATCGATTTTCCAAGTATGCTACCTTTATAGCAGCCCCACAATATATATCATCAGAAGATACAGCTCGACTCTTCTTCTCTCATATTGTCAAATATTAGGGCCTACCTAAAGACATTGTTAGTGATCGCGACTCATGCTTTACTAGCAACTTTTGGACCCAACTTTTTAAGTGTCTCGGGTCAAAATTGAGTCATAGCTCAAGTTTTCATCCACAATCTGATGGACAGGAGGAGCGATTCAATGGCATGCTACAGAATAACTCCAGTACTTTGTAACTGGATCACAAAAGAATTGGGTGAAGCTTCTGGATGCTGCTCAACTGTGTTTTAATTCACAAAAGAGCTCAAGTACCAACAAAAGCACTTTTGAAAATGTTACCGGACAGCAACCGCTACTCCCACATACTGTGAACGCACCAAACATGTCAAAATCTCCTCAGGATGCTAGTTTCTCAAAAGAATGGAAGCAAAATTTGGAGATAGTGCGGAGCTATCTTGTCAAAGCCTAAAAGAGGATGAAGAGGCATGCTGATCAGAATCGCCTCTTTGTTGAATACCAAGTGGGAGACAAAGTGATGGTCAAAATTCCAAAGCGGTACTTATTTGCAGGGGTCCATGACCCTCGCCTATTGCAAAAATATATTGGACCCTTGTCCATTGAAAGGCGCATTGGGAAAATTGCATACCGGGTGGAAACCCCAGCTTGGTGGAAAATCCTTCCTGTTTTCCATGTCAGTCTCCTGAAACCTTTTCAGGAAGATATGGAGGATCCTTCACGAAGCCAACTCATAATACCAAGTATTCGAGGTCCCAATTCAACCGGGAAAAGGCGTGTTGAAGCTATCCTTGATGATAGAATGATTCATGCCTCAAGGAAAGATCACCAAGAGTTCTTGGTGAAATGGCAGGGATGTGATGCAGAGGAGAATACTTGGGAGAGGGGAATAAACCTCAAATCCTACAAGAGCCTAATTGATGATTACTTTGCAAGTAAGGCGCCGAGGACGTCTCCAACTCAGGTGGGGGAGAATGTCATGGGCGGCTTTCCAGCCATGCCCCATGACCCATTGGACGCGTCCCGTGGCGTCCTGGTAAGCCTCCCAACGCCCAGCGCCACGATCTGCCCCGTGTCTCGGCAGCTCCAAGTGACAAGCGCGCATGTGCCTCTGTCGCCCCATCGATTGCCATCACCAGCGCCCATCCACATGCAGATGCCAATAGCGCCGCGCGTGCAGACAATGTCGCACGCGCCGACCCTGATGCTAAAGACAAAGTTGCTGCCAACGGACTTGTTTCTACTTTGTAGAAGACTAAGTCCTTTTCATTGTAAATATAGAGTAGTTTTACTGCATTTTCTTTAAGTGTGATTTTACAGCTTTCATAGGTCTAGTCATGTAACTTTGGTTTATTTTTTTTAAGCATTATTAAGGGGGACCAAGCAATCAAACTTTAAAGCAAGCAAACAATTCTCTCTACAGGTGTCTCTACCCCCGACACCATGTTATTTTTCTGTAATAGCTTTCATTCAATGTAATCATGCTTTCTTTCATTCTCAATTCTCTTTTCTGCTCTCTCTCAATTTCTCATGACATTGGTTTTCCCGTACGACACTGACAATCTAGTGTACCATACAGAGGGGACCTCAGTTGGCGGACAACAATCACACTGACATCGGTTGCTTAGCCTTACGTCTCCCTTCCAAGGAACTTCAGGAAGGCGCCTCGTAACAGTAAAACCGACCCCATGTACTCTGTAAGTGTCGAGCCTAACACCGATGAAGTAGTGACGACGCTAAGGTGGGTCATTTACAATAACCTGTACGGAGTATAGTAATAATAACATGGAAGGAATACGGAAAATAAGTCAGTTAACTTATGAAAATCAACTCAATACTCATAATCAATAATACTAGAAATACCAATCCTCAAAATCTCGTACGAAAGCACCGAAGCCAACACTATACAACAAGGAATACAAAACACACAATCCGTTGAAGGGCACAACCCGATCCCACCGTACAAACACGATCCTCCCTTATTTCACCATATCAATATCAATAATAACAAGTAAAATACATTATGGCGCGCAACCCGATCCCACCATATAATCAAAATCAATATCATAATCCTCCCTTATTTCACCATATCAATCCTCCTCTATTTCACATGTTGCGGTGTGTAACTCGATCCCACCATATCAATATCAATCCTCCCTTATTTCACCTGTTGCGGTGTACAACCGGATCCATAAGTAAAATCAATAAGAGCAATCAATTTAATAACTCGAATCACAAGAACCTCTAAATATGGGTAACAAGAAAGTGTACAAGTAAGATATATGACAGTTAAAGTATACAAGTAAGATAATTATGGCAAGTAACAATTAATCACGGAAGCATGGAAGAAATTAACATTTTTAATATGAGAATAATAAATGACAAATAGCAAATTAAGGAATAGGAAGCAATTTAAGCATGTAACAACTAAGACATGGAATAGAATAATTAATGAAATATGGGTAGGCATGGAAACAAGTTATTGACAGCATATATACACTTGTCACCTCGCATATATGCCGCTACACATGAAATTCATATAGCACATAGCACAAGGGGTCTTATTCCCCTCAAATTAAGGTTATACACAACACTTACCTCGCTCCACAAGCAAATCAAAGCTCTACCGGGGCCTTTCCTCTATAATCTGCCTCCAAGCGAAATCGAATCTAACCAAAATCGGCTACATAACTTCAAATATTGCTAGGGAAATCAAATACAAGACATAAAGTTAAGATCTTTAAACTTTTTCCAAAAAGACAATTCTGACCAAAACCCAATTATCCATTCACCCCCGAGCCCGATTATGTAATTTGTTTCGAAATTTGACCTCAATTTTAGGTCTAAATCTCAATTTTACAAAACCCATAATTCCTCCCAAATTCCTAATTTTCTACCATGAAAGAACATAGATAAATGTTAGAAATTAATTGGTGTTTATGGAAATGGAAGAAAACAAGTTAAAGTACACTAACCTATGAAAGAGTGATGAAGTTTCTCTCCCAATCGCCTCTAGGCTGAGCTATAATGAGAAGATGGTAAAATATGGGTGAAATCCTGATGTTTGGATGTTTAAATGACTTGACGTCAAGTGTTCATCACGTTCAAGAGACACCTGACGCATTCGCGAAGGGCACTACCCCGTTGTCTTACGCGATCGCGAAACACTCTATGCATTTGCGTAGGCTTGTCCCACCTCACCTACGCGTTCGCGAGCCTAGGCTCACGTTCACGTAGAGTAAGTTACATTCCCAGCCCTCGCCTCCTAACACTACACGTTCGCGATGGGGCGTTCGCGAAGGGTAGACCCCCTACTGCTCTGTGTTCGCGTCCAAATCCTCGCGTTCGTGAAGAGAAAATCCACCCCAGTCCCAAACTACTCTTCGCGATCGCGGGAGTATCTTCATGGCCGCCTCCTAACACTACACGTTCGCGATGGAGTGACCGCATTCGCGAAGGGAAGACACCCTATTGCTCCACGTTCACGTCCAAATCATCGCGTTCGCGAAGAGAAACTCCACCCTAGTCTCAAATTACTCTTCGCGATCGCGAAGAAGCATTCACTAGAAACCAGCAGAAACCAAACCAACATTGTTTCCTAAGTTCAAAAATCATACATAGCCTATCTGATACTCACCCGAGCCCTCGGGTTTCCAAACCAAACATACATACAAGTCCAAAAATATCATACGAAATCGCTCGCGTGATCAAAATATCAAAATACCACCTAGAACCATGAATTAGACACCAAAACGAATGAAATTCCCAATGAAACTTAAGAACATGCAATTTCTCCATCGGACGTCCGAATCACACCAAATCAACTCCGTTTTTTACCAAATTTTGTAGACAAGTCATAAATATTGTAATGAACTCATACCAAGTTCCGAAACTGAAATCCGAACCCGGTAGAAAAAAAGTCAACTCACGGTCAAACTTAGGAATTCTTTAAACCTTTAAATTTCTAGTTTTTAACAAATTACGTTCGGTCAAGCTAGAGATTTACGAATTCGATTTCGAACATACGCCCAAGTCCCAAATCATGATACAGATCCAACGAGACCGTCAAAATACTGAACCGGATCTGTTTACATAAAACGTTGACCGTAGTCAACTCAAATGTGTTTTAAGGCACGATTTTACATTTTCATCAATTTTCTCATAAAAACCTTTCAAAACAAGGACACGGACTACGCACACAAATCAATAAAGGCTAAATGGAGCTATTCAAGATCTCAGAACATAGAAATAAGGGTAAAACTATAAATGACCTATCAGATCATCACATGTATATGAGTCAAATAGCTCTTCCTGTCAATATGTAACGACCCGACCGGTCGTTTTGAGTGTATTAGCCCCGATCCCCTATTTACTACTTTCTCCGTATCTGTTTCTGCTTATGTGACTTTATGGGAGGTCTTGTTTTTGATTTCGGAGTGTTTTGGGATACTAAGTCCCTAAAACGGAAGCTTAAGTCTTAGAATTTTGACCATAGTCAAAATTGTGTGAAGAGGACTCTGGAATAGAGTTCTGTCAGTTCCGTTAGATACGTTGGGTGATTTTAGACTTAGGAGCGTGTCCGGACTGTGACTTTGAGGTCTGTAGCTAATTTAGGCTTAAAATGGTGAAAGTCAAATATTTTAGGAGTTTGACCGGGGGGTTTACTTTTAGATAACGGGGCGGATTCCAATTCTGAAAGTTGGAGTAGGTCCATAATGTTGTAGGTGCCTTGTGTACAAAATTTGAGGTTAATCGCACGTGGTTTGCTATGGTTCGACATCGTTTGCAGAGTTTGGAGTTTCAAGTTCATTAAGTTTAGATTGGAGGGTGATTCATGTTTTTGTTATTGTTTGACTTGTTTTGAGGGCTTGACTAAGTTCGTATGGTGTTTTAGGACTTGTTTGTGTTTCGGATGCTTAACGGTTTGAGTTTGGACTTAGGCAAATTACTGAAGCTTTGAAGCTTCTGGTAAAATTGCACTTGCGATGGGTGGACGCAAGTGCGGGCACACACGTGCATTAGGCCAAGCGCAGAAACGGGAAGTGAGGAGATGGCTACGGGTCGCAGGTGAGGGAATTTCCGCATCTGCGAGCTCGTAGATGCGCTTGAAGCTCCGTAGACGCGGAGAGTGAGCTAGAGGGAAAGATCGCAGAAGTGGACCCTTGTCCGCAGGTGTGACTTCTTGCTCGCAGATGCGAACCCAGTGACTTAAGTCATTTCCGTGCCTGCGGGGGAAATTCCGCAGGTGTGACAGTATGTCCGTAGATGCAGAAGAATTGAGCAGAAAATGGGATTTCGAGGGTTTGAGTCCCATTTTGATTTGGGGACTTTGAGAGCTCGGTGTGGCGATGTTTCGAGGTTTCTTCGAGAAGATTGTTGGGGTAAGTGATTCTAACTCGGATTGGACTATATTTCATGAATCTATTGCTATTTTCATCATCTAATTAGGGATTTGATTTGTAAATTTGGGGGGAAATGGTAGAAACTTCATAGGCTAAAATTTCGAGTTTTGGAAACTGATTTGAGGTTGGACTCGAGTAATTCTTGTATAGTTGGACTCATGAGTGGATGTGTGTTCGTATTTATGTGACTTTTGTCGGATTTCAAGACGTGGGCCTGGGGGCCGATTTGAGTCTACTTCGGATTTTGAATTATAATTTCATGTTTTTCTTGTGGAATTGATTCTTTTAGCCTATATTAATTATATCTTACTGCTTGTGGCTAGATTCGGGGCGTTTGGAGATTGATTCGAGGGGCAAAGGCATTGCGGAGTAGGACTTTACGCGGTTTGAGGTAAGTAACAATTTTAAATCTGGTCCTGAGGGTATGAAACCCCGGCTTATTGGATTATGTGAGTATTTTGGAAGTGACGCACATGCTAGGTGACATTCGTGTGGGCATGTACCATAGGAATTGGGACTTGGTCCATTCCGTGAAACTATAAAGTGGAATAACTTGTTGCTAACTATATGCTCTCCATGTGTTATAGAAATTTGGCTGCAAAAATCATGTTAGAAATCATGCTTAGGCTATGTGATGGTGTTGTTGGGACCCACGGAGGTTGTGTACTTGTTGAATTACTTGCTAATTGCATTCTTGTACTCAGTCATGGTTTTACTTGCGTATCATATCTCAGCCTCTTCTTGATTGTTGTTGATACACTATGTTATCTTTGTTATTTCTGAGAGCCCGAGAGACTAGAGAGATTGATGACTAAGTGAGGCCAAGGGCTTGTCTGTGGGGTATTGATACTATGGCACGTGAGTTATCCGTGCAGATCCACATATTGATGCTATAGCACATAAGTTGTCCGTGCGGATATAGCGCTTGGGCTGAAAGGAGCCCCTCCGGAGTCCGCACAACCCCAGTGAGCGCAGGTATCTATTGAGTGTGAGTATTGAGGGCTGAGAGCCGAGTGATTTGAGCTGTTGTGACGAGTTGAGTGACTGTTGCCCTGAGAGGTTGTACTTGCTTTTTAATTTGTTGATGCACTTAGTTGCTATCTGTCATTGTTGTGAAATTCCTGAAAGATTTATATCTGGATTACCTGAACTTTAATTGTATAAAATTGATTGGACTTAAACTGTCGGATGGGAAAGCATGTCTATTCTTTGCTGGAATTATTGAAAATAAACTGTAATTGTATAGCTCGTCACTACCTCTCAGTTCCGTATTTATTATGGTTACTTACTGAGTTGGTTGTACTCACGCTACACCCTGTACTTCATGTACAGATCCAGGTGTTCCCGGTCGTAGCGGATGTTGATATTTGAGCAGCTGATTCCGGAGACTATCGAGGTAGCTGCATGGCGTTCGCAGGCCTTGGCTCTCCTTCATTATCTTAGTCTCATTTCAGTTCTTATTCCTAGATGTTGTTTTAGACTGCTCCAGGTATAGATGCTCATGTACTTAGTGGCACCTCGATGTCGGGCTATTTTTCCGCACTTATGCTTTGGATTTTACCCATTTTTTATGAAAGACTCTGGTTATTTTAAATATTTAAATTCATTTCTGTTAAATGTTAAAAGTGTTTTGGAGGTGTCGGCTTGCCTAGTATCATGATAGGCGCCATCACGACGGGTTAGGTTTTGGGTCATGACAAGTTGGTATCAGAGCCTAGATTACATAGGTCTCACGAGTCATGAGCAGATTTAGTAAAGCCTTGCGGATCAGTACGGAGACGTCTGTACTTATCTTCGAGATGCTGCCGAACCCTTAGGAAATTTCACACTCTTGAATTCTTGTCATGCAAATCTTTTAATTCTGGTAACTAAATTTCTGTTGTTCTAATTCTCTCACAGATGGTGAGGACGCGTACTACGGGGTAGGATGGACAGCCACCGGTACCACCAGTCAGGGCTGCGAGAGGCTGAGGTCGCGGTAAAGGTTGCGTTAGGGGCAGAGGAGCAGTACGCACCGCAGCTAGGGAAGCACATGCAGATCTGCCAGTTGCCCCAGTTCAAGAGTAGGTTCCAATTGTCGATGATCCTGTGGGACCAGCTTAGGCACCACCCATGCCCATTGTGATTCCAGACCTTCAGGAGGCCTTAACTCATATTCTAACCACATGTGCCAGTCTTGCTCAGGCGGTCTCTATTCTGGCCGCATCATCCACTCTCAGGCCGGGGGAGATGCCCATACTTCCGCCGCCCGCATACCAGAGCAGATGGTGTAGGGACTCCAGACACCGAGGGCACCACCAGCTTAGCCGGTTACAGCTGCTCAGGACTATATAGTTCCTGTCATGCCTGATGATGAGCAGCTTAGATTGGAGAGGTTTTGGAGACTCTAGCCTCCATCTTTCAGTGGTACCGAGGGAGAGGATGCACATGGCTTCTTGGACAGGTGTCAGAGGATACTCCGTACAACAAGTATTCTAGAGACCGGTGGGGTCTCGTTCACTGCATTTCAGTTTTCTGGGGCTGCCTTCAGTTGGTGAGAGGCTTACGAGAGGCGTAGGCCAGTCGGCGCATCACCCCTTACTTGGCAGTAGTTCTCCGGTCTATTCCTGGAGAAGTTCATGCCTTAGTCCCGCAGAGAGGAGCTGTACAGGCAGTTCGAGCAACTTCGTCAGGGTAATATGTCTGTGACGCAGTATGAGATGAGATTTTCAGAGTTGGCCCGTCATGTTATCTGGTTGGTTCCCACAAACAGGGAGAGGATCAGGAGGTTCATAGATGGCGCCACTTTTCAGCTGCGATTGCTTATGACTAGAGAGAGAGAGAGCGTCTGGTGCTACTTTCGACGAGGTTGTCAACATTGCTCGTCAGATTAAGATGGTTCGCAGCCAGGAGCGGGTTGAGAGGGAGGCCAAGAGGCCTCGTGGCCAGGGTGGATTCAACGATGTTCTTTCTGGGGGCAGTTCCACCACGGTAGGGGTCGTCCTTTCAGACATGCTCAGATGGCTCACCCAGTTCATTGTGGTGAATCATCTGTCCATGGTTCACACAACTATCAGTAGGGCCAGTCTTCATTCAGTGCACTACCAGTGCAGAGTTCTCACCCTGCCTCGTCAGCTCAGGTGTCTACGGGTAGTTCTTCGGGGCATCAAGAGCAATAGTTCCATCAGAGGAGGGGTTGTTTCGAGTGCGGAGATTTTGGTCATATTAAGAGAGATTGCCCTAGTTTGTTGGGTGGGACTTTACAACAAAGTTCTCGGCCAATGGCACCAGCACCAGTAGCTTCACCACCCGCCTAGCCAGCTGGGGTGGGGTTCAGTCAGCTAGGGGTCGCCCTAGAGGGGGAGGCCGATAGAGGGGGCAGCCAGGCCCATTTCTATACTCTTCCTGCCAGACCAGATGCCATTGCTTCGGATGCTATGATTACAGATATTGTCCCAGTGTTCCATAGAGATGCCTTTGTATTATTTGACCCTGGTTCCACTTCTTATATGTGTCCTCGTATTTCGCTCATTTCTGGATATGCCCCGTGAGTCTCTAGTTTCATTTGTTCATGTATCCACTTCAGTGGGCGATACTATCATTGTGGACCGTGTATATCGGTCATGTGTGGTAACTATTGGGAGTCTGGAGACTAGAGTGGATCTCTTGTTGCTTAGTATGGTCGATTTTGACGTGATTTTGGCTATGAATTGGTTATCTTCATGTCATGCTATTCTAGATTGTCACGCTAAGACCGTGACATTGGCGATGCCGTGATTGTCGAGGGTTGAGTGAAGCGGCTCCATAGACTATGTTCCCAGTAGAGGTATTTCATACTTGAAGGCTCAGCAGATGGGTGAGAAGGGTTGTCTATCTTATCTGGCCGTTGTGAGGGATGTTAGTGCAGAGACCCCTGCTATTGATTCTATTCCGGTGGTGCGAGATTTTCCGGATGTGTTTCCTTCAGACCTGTCAGGCATGCCGCCTGACAGGGATATTGATTTCGGTATTGATTTGGTGCCGGACACTCAGCCTATTTCTATTCCACCGTACCGTATGGCACCGGCTGAGTTGAAGGAGCAGCTTCAGGAACTCTTTGATAAGGGGTTTATTCAGCCTAGCATGTTACCTTGGGGTGCACGAGTTCTATTTGGGAAGAAGAAGGATGGTACTATGAGAATGTGCATTGATTATAGATAGTTAAACAAGGTCACAATCAAGAACAAGTAACCTTTGCCGCGTATTGATGATTTATTTGACCAGCTTCAGGGAGCGATGGTGTTCTCCAAGATTGATTTGAGGTTAGGGTATCACCAGCTGAAGATTTGGGACTCAGATATTCTTAAGACAGCTTTCAGGACCCGATATGGCCATTATGAGTTCCTTGTGATGTCTTTTGGGCTATCCAATGCCCCAACAACGTTCATGCATATGATGAACAGTGTGTTTCAGACTTATATTGACTCGTTCATTATTTTATTCATTGTTGACATCCTGGTGTACTCTCGTAGCCGGGAGGAACATGCCCAACATCTGAGGTTTGTGTTACAACAGTTGAGGGAGGAGAAACTTTATGGAAAGTTCTCCAAATGTGAGTTTTGGCTCAGTTCAGTGGCGTTCTTGGGGAACGTGGTGTCCAGTGAGGGTATTCAAGTAGACCCGAAGAAGATAGAGGCGATTCATAGTTGGCCTACACCGTATTCAGCCACGAAGATTCAGAGTTTTCTCGGCCTGGCTGGTTATTACCGCCATTTTGTGGAGGGCTTCTCATCCATTGCATCGCCCTTGACTAAATTGACCCAAAAGGGTGCTCCTTTCAGGTGGTCGGACGAGTGTGAGGAGAGCTTTCAGAAGCTCAAGACTGCTTTGACCACGGCTCCTATTCTAGTTCTACCATCAGCTTCTGGTTCTTACACACTGTATTATGATGCCTCGCGGATCGACATTAGGTGTATTCAGATACAGGAGGGTAGAGCGATTGCTTATGCTTCGCGCCAGTTGAAGACCCATGATAAGAACTATCCTGTCCACGACCTTGAGTTAGCAGATATTGTTCACGCCTTGAAGATTTGGCGGCACTGTTTGTACGGAGTCCATTATGAGATTTACACCGATCATCGGAATTTGCAACATCTGTTCAAAAAGAAGGATCTTAACTTGCGTCAACGGAGGTGGTTAGAGCTTCTTAAGGACTATGATATCACCATTTTGTACCATCTTGGCAAGGCTAATGTGGTCGCCGATGCCTTGAGTCGTCGGGCGGATAGTTTGGGGAGCTTAGCATATCTTCTAGCAGTAGAGAGGCCATTGGCATTGGATGTTCAGACCTTAGATAGCCAGTTTGTTAGATTGGATATTTCTAAGCCGAGTCAAGTATTGGCTTGTTTGGTCTCTCGTTCTTCTCTTTATGATCGTATCAGGGAGCGTTAGTATGATGACCTCCATCTGCTTGTCCTTAAGGACACGATCTAGTACAGTGATGCTAAGGAGGTCACTATTGGGGATGATGGTGCATTGAGAATGCATGGCAGGTTATGTGTGCCCAACGTGGATGGTTTACGTGAGTTGATTCTCAAAGAGGCTCACAATTTGCGGTATTATATTCATCTGGGTGCCGCGAAGATATATCAGGACTTGAGACAACATTACTGGTGGAGGAGAATGAAGAAGGACATAGTGGAGTATGTAGCTCGGTGTCTAAATTGCCA
Organism: Nicotiana tabacum; assembly: GCF_000715075.1. Classification (NCBI taxonomy): domain Eukaryota; kingdom Viridiplantae; phylum Streptophyta; class Magnoliopsida; order Solanales; family Solanaceae; genus Nicotiana; species Nicotiana tabacum. The sequence goes on along the minus strand of NC_134094.1, from coordinate 84,970,552 downwards.
GCAGGTGAAGTATGAGCATCAGCGACCAAGTGGGTTGCTTCAGAAGTTAGAGATTCTGGAGTGGAAATGGGAGCGGATCACTATGGATTTCATTGTTGGGCTTCCACGGACTCGGCAGAAGTTTGATGCAGTTTGGGTGATTATGGATCGGCTGAACAAGTCAGCTCATTTCATTCCTGTGATGACTACCTATTCTTCCGAGTAGCTGGCTCGAGTGTATATTCGCGAGATCGTCAGGCTTCATGGCGTACCGGTATCTATCATCTCTGACCGGGGTACACAGTTTACATCACGGTTCTGGAGGGCCGTACAACATGAGTTGGGTACTCGAGTGGAGTTGAGCATAGCATTTCACCCTCAGACTGACGGACAGTCTGAGCGCACAATTCAAATATTAGAGGGCATGCTCCGTGCCTGTGTGTTGGAGTTTGGGGGTTCGTGGGATCAGTTCTTTCCTCTAGCAGAGTTTTCTTACAACAACAGTTACCAATCGAGCATCTAGATGGCACCGTATGAGGCTCTGTATGGTAAGCGATGTAGGTCTTCAGTGGGTTGGTTCGAGCCGGGCTAGGCTAGATTATTGGGTACAGACTTGGTTCAGGATGCTCTGGAAAAGATTAAGGTGTTCTGGATAGACTACGCACAGCCTAGTCCACACAGAAGAGTTATGCGGATCGGAAGGTTCGCGATGTTGCATTCATGGTTGGAGAGCAGGTCTTGCTCCGAGTGTCACCCATGAAGGGTGTTATGAGGTTCGGGAAGAAGGGCAAGCTGAGCCTGAGGTTTATCGGCCCATTTTAGGTATTGCAACGTGTTGGGGAGGTTGCTTATGAGATTGCCTTGCCTCCCAGTCTAGCAGGAATTCATCCAGTATTCCATGTTTCTATGCTCCGGAAATATCACGACGATCCGTCTCACGTGTTGGATTTTACCTCAGTCCAGTTGGACAAGGATCTATCTTATGTTGAGGAGCCAGTGGTTATTTTGGACAGGCAGGTCAGGGAGCTAAGGTCAAAGAACATTGCTTTCGTGAAGGTTCAGTGGAGGGGTCAGCCGGTCGAGGAGGCGACTTGGGAGATCGAGCATGATATGCGCAACCGTTATCTTCATCTTTTCAGCACTTCAGGTATGTCTCTATGATCATTCGAGGATGAACAATTGTTTTAAGAGGAGGAGGATGTAACGACTCAGACGGTCATTTTGAGTGTATTAGCCCCGATCCCCTATTTATTTCTTTCCTCGTATTTTTTTCTGCTTATGTGACTTTCCGGGAGGTCTTATTTTTGGTTTTAGAGTGTTTTGGGACACTTAATCCTTTAAATGAAAGCTTAAGTCTTAAGATTTTGACCGTAGTCAGAATTATGTGAAGACGACTCCGGAATGGAGTTCTGTCAGTTTCGTTAGCTCCGTTGGGTGATTTTGGACTTAGGGGCATGTCGGGACTGTGAATTTTAGGTATGTAGCTAATTTAGGCTTGAAATAGCAAAAGTCGAATTTTTGGGAAGTTTGATCGGGGGTTGACTTTTTGATATCGGGGCGGATTCCGATTCTGGAAGTTGGAGTAGGTCCATAATGTTGAAGGTGACTTTTGTAAACAATTTGAGGTCAATCGGACATAGTTTGGTATGGTTAGACATCGTTTGTAGAATTTGGAGTTTCAAGTTCATTAAGTTTGGATTGGTGGGTGATTCATATTGTTGTTGTTGTTTGATGTGTTTTGAGGGATCGATTAAGTTTGTATGGTGTGTTAGGACTTGTTGGTATATTTGGTTGAGGTATTGGGGGCCTCGGGTGTGTTTCAGAAGATTAACGGTTTGAGTTTGGACTTAGGCATATTGCTGAAACTTTGAAAGTTCTGGTATAATCGCACCTACGGTGGGTGGCCACAGGTGCGGGCACGTACATGCATTAGGCCAAGCGCAGAAGTGGGAATTGAGGAGATGGCCAGGGGTCGCAGGTGCGAGGGACTTTCTGCATCTGCGAGCTCAAAGATGCGCTTGAAGCTCCGCAGATGCGGAGAGTGAGCTGGAGGGAAAGATCGCAGAAGCGGACCCTTGTCCGCAGGTGCGCACATGCAGGTGCGACCTCTTGCTCGCAGATGCGGACCCAGTAACTTAATTCATTTCCATGCCTGCAAGGGAAATTCTGCAGCTTCGGCGTCGCAGGAGTGACAGTATGTCCGTAGATGCGGAAGAATTGGGCAGAAACTGGGATTTTGAGGGTTTGAGTCCCATTTCAATTTTGGGACTTTGAGAGCTCGGTGTGGCGATGTTTCGATGTTTCTTTGACAAGATTGTTGGGGTAAGTGATTCTAACTCGGATTGGACTATATTTCATGAATCTATTGCTATTTTCATCATCTAATTAGGGATTTGAGTTGTAAATTTGGGGGAAAATGGTAGAAACTTCATAGGCTAAAATTTCGAGTTTTGGAAGGTGATTTGAGGTTGGACTCGAGTAATTCTTGTATGGTTGGACTCGTGAGTGGATGGGTGTTCGTATTTTTGTGACTTTTGTGACTTTTGTCATATTTCGAGACGTGGGCCCTGGGGCCGGTTTGAGTCTACTTCGGATATTGGTTTATAATTTTGTGTTTTTCTTGTGGAATTGGTTCTTTTAGCCTATATTAATTATATCGTACTGCTTTTGGCTAGATTCGGGGTGTTTGGAGATTGATTCGAGGGGCAAAGGCATTACAGAGTAGGATTTTGCGCGGTTTGAGATAAGTAATAGTTTTAAATCTGGTCCTGACAGTATGAAACCCCGAATTATTGGATTATGTGACTATTTTGGAGGTGACGCACATTCTAGGTGACAGGCGTGTGTGCATGCACCATAGGAATTGGGACTTGGTCCATTTTGTGAAATTGTAAAGTTGAATAACTTGTTGCTAACTATATGCTCTCCGTGTGTTATAGAAATTTGACTGCAAAAATCATATTAGAAATCAGCGTAGGCTATGTGATGGTACTGTTGGGACCCGCAGAGGTCACGTACTTGTTGAATTACTTGCTAATTGCTGTCTTGTACTCAGTCATGATTTTACTTGCGTATCATATCTCAGCCTCTTCTTGATTCTTGTTGATACACTATGTTATCTTTGTTTGGGCTGATCTTTGTGATTTTTGAGAGCCCGAAATACTAAAGAGGTTGATGACTGAGTGAGGCCGAGAGGCTCTCTATGAGGTATTGATACTATGTCACGTGATTTGTCCGTGAAGCACGTGAGTTGTACGTGCGGATCCACATATTGATACTATAGCACGTGAGTTATCCATGCAGCACGTGAGTTGTCCGTGCGGATATAGCGCTTGGGCTGAAAGGAGCCCCTCCAGAGTCTGCACACCCCCAGTGAGCACAGGTACCTATTGAGTGTGAGTACTGAGGGTTGAGATCCGAGTGATTTGTGTTGTTGTGACGAGTTGACTGTCTGTTGCCCTAAGAGGCTGTACTTGCTTTTTTATTTGTTGATGCACTTAGTTGCTATATGTCATTATTGTGAAATTCCTGAAAGATTCTGTATCTGAATTACCTGAACTTTAACTGTATAAAACTGATTGGACTTAAACTGTCGGATGTGAAAGCATGTTTATTCTTTGCTGGAATTATTGAAAATGAACTGTAATTGTGTAACGACCCGACCGGTCATTTTGAGAGTAATAGCCCCGATCCCCTATTTACTGTTTCTCCCATATCTATTTCTGCTATTGTGACTTGCTGGAAGGTTTCGTTTTGGGTTTTGGAATGATTTGGGACACTTAGTCCTTAAAACGAGAGCTTAAGTCTTTGGATTTTTGACCGTAGTCAAAACTGTGTGAAGACGACTCAGGAATGGAGTTCTGTCAGTTCCGTTAGCTCTGTTAGGTGATTTTGGACTTAGGGGCGCGCCCGGATTGTGTTTTGGAGGTTCATAGCTCATTTAGGCTTGAAATGGCGAAAGTCAAATTTTTGGAGTTTTGGGCCGGTAGTGAAAATTTTGTTATCGAGGTCATTTTCCGAATCCGGAAGTTGGAGTAGGTCCTTAATATTGAATATGACTTATGTGCAAAATTTGGGGTCAATCGAACGCGGTTCGGTTTGTTTCGGCGTCGGTTGTCGAATTTTGAAGTTTCAAGTTCTTTAAGTTTGAATTGGAGGGTGATTCATGATTTTAGCGTTATTTGATGTGACTTGAGGGCTCGACTAAGTTTGTATGGTGTTTTAGGACCTGTTGGTGTATTGGGTTGAGGTCCCGGGGGTCTTGGGTGTGTTTTGGATGGTTAACGGATCAAATTTGGTTTTGGAAGAATAGCTAAAGCTGCTGCACCTGGTGTAATCGCACCTGCGCAACAATGACCTCAGGTGTGAGCCCGCAGAAGCGAGCCAAGGGATGCATGTGCGGTTTGGAAGGAAGAGACCAGAGGCCGCAGGTGCGGAGGTATAACCGTATCTGCGCATCCGCAAATGCGGAAGATGGAGCGCAGAAGCGGAAGGGGCCAGGGCGTGAGGGATCACAGAAGTGGAAATATTCCGCAGGAGCGGGCGCGCAGGTGAGGCCCATTGCTCGCAGATGCGGACCCAATCCCCTTAAGTCATTTCCGCACCTGCGATGGAAATTCTGCAGTTGCAGCGTCGCAGGTGCGACTATGGACCGTAGGTGCGAGATGTCTGGACAAAACACTTAAATCAAGTGTTCACGATTTTTGCTCATTTTCAACATTTTGAGCTCGGGTTTGGCGATTTCTTGAGAGCATTTTGAGGGGTTTCTTGAGGTAAGTCCCTTTGGGATTAGTTTTGATCAATAATCTTGCTTCCCCATGTATTTTCCCACCTAGTTACTATGTATTTAAGGTGGAAATTTGAAATTTGAGACTAGGGATTTAGAAGTTTGATTTGTGGATTTGGAGGACCATTTCGTGTCGGATTTTAGTAAATTTGATATGGTTAGACTCGTGAGTGAATGGGCTTTCGTATTTTGTGACTTTTACCCTATTCAAAGATGTGGGCCCCACTACCTTGAGTTAGCAACTATTGTTCATTCCTTGAAGATATGGAACCATTATTTGTATGATGTTCCTTGTGAGATTTACATCGATCATCGGAGTTTGCAGCATCTGTTTAAGTAGAAAGATCTTAACTTACGTCAATGGAGGTGGTTGGAGCTACTTAAGGATTATGATATCACTATTTTGTACCACCCTAGGAAGGCCAATGTGGTGGCCGATGCTTTGAGTCGCCGGGCAGAGAGTTTGGGGAGTTTAGCATATCTATCAGCAGCAGAGAGGCCATTGGCATTGGATGTTCACGCCTTAGCCAACCAGTTTGTTAGATTGGATATTTCTGAGCCTAGTCGAGTATTGGCTTGTGTTGTCTCTCGGTCTTCTCTTTATGATCGTATCAAGGAGCGTCAATATGTTGATCCCCATCTGCTTGTCCTTAGGGACACGGTCCAGCACGGTGATGCTAAGGAGGTCACTATTGGAGATGATGGTGCATTGAGGATGCAGCACATGCTATGTGTGCCCAGTGTAGATGGTTTGCATGAGTTGATTCTCCAGGAGGCTCATAGTTCGCGGTACTCCATTCATCCGGGTGCTACAAAGATGTATCAAGACTTGAGACAGCACTATTAGTGGAGGCGAATAAAGAAAGACATAGTAGAGTATGTGGCTCGATGTCTGAATTTCCAGTAGGTAAAATATAAGCATCAACGACCAGGTGGATTTCTTCAGAAGTTAGAGATTCCAGAGTTGAAATGGGAGAGGATCACTATAGATTTCGTTGTTGGACTCCCACGGACTCAGCGGAGGTTTGATGCAGTTTGGGTGATTATGGATAGGCTGACCAAGTCGGTTTATTTCATTCCTGTGATGACTACCTATTTTTCCGAGCAGCTAGCTCGTATATACATCCATGAGATCGTCAGGATTCATGGCGTACCGGTATCTATTATCTTTGACCTAGGTACGCAGTTTACATCACGGTTCTGGAGAGCTGTACAACATGAGTTGGGTACTCGGGTTGAATTGAGCACAACATTTCACCCTCAGACGGATGGGTAGTCTGAACGCCCTATTCAGATATTAAAGGATCTGCTCCGTGCGTATGTGACAGATTTTGGGGGTGCTTGGGACCAGTTCTTGCCACTTGCGTAGTTTTCTTACAACAACAGTTATCAGTCCAGCATTCAGATGGCATCATATGAGGCTCTGTATGTTAGGCGGTGTCGGTCTCCAGTGGGTTGGTTCGAGCCCGGCGAGGCCAGATTGTTGGGTATGGACCTTGTTCAGGATACCTTGGAAAAGGTGAAGGTGATTCAGGATACACTTTAATAGCCCAGTCCAGACAGAAGAGTTATGCGGACCGGAAGGTTCGCGATGTGGCATTCATGGTTGGAGAGCGAGTCTTGCTCCGGATTTCGCCTATGAAGGGCGTTATGATGTTTGGAAAGAAGGGCAAGCTAAGCCCAAGGTTCATTGGTCCATTTGAGGTGCTGTGTCGAGTCGGGCAGGTTGCTTATGAGCTTGCCTTGCCTCCCAGTCTAGCGGGAGTTCATCCAGTATTCCATATTTCTATGCTCAGGAAGTATCACGGCGATCTGTCCCATCTGTTGGATTTCAGCTCAGTTCAATTTGATAAGGATCTATCTTATGTTGAGGAGCAAGTGGCTATTTTAGACAGGCAGGTCAGAAAGCTAAGATCAGAGAACATTGCTTCCATGAAGGTTCATTGGAGGGGACAGTCGGTCGAGGAGGCGACTTGGGAGACCGAGTAGGAAATGCGCAACCGTTATCCTCATCTTCTCACCATTTCAGGTATGTCTCTAAGCTCGTTCGAGGACGAACGTTTGTTTTAAGATGGGGAGGATGTAACGACCCGATCGGTCGTTTTGAGAGTAATAGCCCAAATCCCCTATTTACTGTTTCTCCCATATCTATTTCTGCTATTGTGACTTGCCAGGAGGTTTCGTTTTGGTTTTTGGAATGATTTGGGACACTTAATCCCTAAAACGAGAGCTTAAGTCTTAGGATTTTTTACCGTAGTCAGAATTGTGTGAAGATGACTCCAGAATGGAGTTCTTTAGGTTCTGTTAGATCCGTTAGGTGATTTTAGACTTAGGGTTGTGTCCGGATTGTGTTTTGGAGGTCCGTAGCTCATTTAGGCTTGAAATGGCGAAAGTCAAATTTTTGGAGTTTTGGGCCAGTAGTAGAAATTTTGATATCAGGGTCGTTTTCCGAATCCCGAAGTTGGAGTAGGTCCGTAATGTTAAATATGACTTGTGTGCAAAATTTGGGGTCAATCGGACTTGGTTTGGTTGGTTTCAGCGCCAGTTGTCGAATTTTGAAGTTTCAAGTTCTTTAAGTTTGAATTGGAGGGTGATTCGTGATTTTTGCGTTGTTTGATGTGATTTGAGGGTTCGACTAAGTTTGTATAGTATTTTAGGACTTGTTGGTGTATTGGGTTGAGGTCCCGAGGGTCTTGGGTATGTTTCAGATGGTTAACGGATCAAAATTGATTTTGGAAGAATAGCTGAAGCTGTTGCACCTGGCGTTTGTAAAGGGTCAAGATTTTGTGCACTGCGACCGCGGATAGGGATCCGCGTTCACGTAGAGGAAAGGCAAGCTGGAGGGACCTCATGCATTTGGTCCACGCGTTCGCGTGAGAGGCTTCGCAATCGCGAAGCTTGGGATATTTTTTCATCGCGTTCGCGAGCGGGTCCTCGCGTTCGCGTAAGAAGATATTTGGGCACCAACAGCTTTGTGCTTCGCGATCGCGATGCATTTTCAGCGTTCGCGAAGAAGAAATCACTGGGCAGCAGACATAAATTTCAAAACGAGGGTTTTATCTCTTATTTCATAATTTGGACTTAGAGAGCTCGGTTTGAGGCGAAATTTCGGGAGCTTTTCTGAGAGATTATTGGGGTAAGAATTCCTAACTCGTTTTGGTTAAATTACTCAAATCTATTGTTGTTATTATCATCTAATTAGGGATTTAAGATGGAAATTTGGGGGGAAATGGCAGAAACTTCCTAGACCATATTTTTGAGTTTTGAAAGGCGATTTGATGCCGAATTTGAGTAATTCTTGTATGCTTGGACACATTATCGAATTAGTGTTCGGATTTTATAATTTTGGTCGGGTTCTGATATGCGAGCTCGGGTTGACTTTTTATTTCTTTGCAAAAATCGTAATTTTATTGTTCCTATAGTTTATATTTATAGTATGAAGTTATTTTGGCTTGATTTGAGCCGTTTGGAGTTGGATAATCGATGAAAAGGCCTACTAGTGGATTGAGTTAGTGTGATTTGAGGTAAGTGACTTGCCTAACCTTGTGTGGGTGAATTTCTCCTTAGGATTGATGTTGTTTGTGATAATTGTGATGTGTGGAAGCCGTGTACGCAAGGTGACGAGTGTGTACACGGGCAAAACGTGGAAATTACAGGTTTTAGCTATGAAGATTCCTTTTATGCTTTAATTGAGTTATCTTAACATGTTATATTCATCATTCTTTGTCTATTTTCACATGTCTACTTGTCTTATTCTCTTACATGCTAATTTACCTACATGTTTAGTTGAAGTTCTTGTTTCCTTTATTTCTGTATTAATTTCTTAATTGTTGAACTCTTTACTGGAAGTTGTTAAATCGTGGAATATCTTGTTGTTGAAATTGGTATTGAGACATAAAGACCGTGATTCACATTGAGGCAATGTATTAAGTTGTGAAATACCATTCTGTTGAGTTGTTCATTCCGGTTTGTATTGTTAAGACTCTTTTGTACTTTGTGGTTGAGCCATGGGCTCTTAACTATGAAATTACTGTTATTGTTTGGTTTCTTTGGAAGTTGTGATATTGGGCACTTGAGGTGCGATCTGTGGTACGTTATGATATTGAAATGCATGCGGTGAGATAAGGTGGGCTTGATACGCGTGTCTAGTAGGGGAACTACTAGAAGTCATGCGGTGTGATAAGGTGGGCTAAAACAGGGAATGCTATTTCGGAAAATGATTTTCAAAACTAATTATAAAGGCTCCCGCGGTGATATAAGGAAAGATTGTGAGTTATATTTGTGATTTGGGGCTTCGAGGCGGTACCTCGGTAGTGACCCTTGTTGATCTTTCTCTATTTGTTGTACTTGTCTTTGGTTGTTATTTCCTTAACATGTCAAATCCTTATTTTCTTCCGCAATGTATTATTTGCCTTGATTCTATGTAGTTAACTTTTGGTTTACTCCTTGTTTCATTTCCTTTGTCATTATTATTATATTGTTAATTATTTTGTCCTGTTTCTTATTATTTCCAGTAGGGCCTCGACGTGACCTCATCACTACTCTACCGAGGTTAGGCTACTTAGTGGGTACCGTTGTGGTGTACTCATGTTATGCTTCTGCATTTCTTTTTGTGCAAATCCATGTATATCCTACCAATCCAGGCATCAGTGATTTGAGTACGAACGTGGAGACTTCAAGGTATACCTGCCAGTGTCCGCATGCCTCGGAGTCTCTTTCTACCTTGATTTCCTTATTTAATTTCCTTTTATAAACATTGATGTATAGGATTATTCAGTATTATTACTTAGAGCTTGTGACTTATATTTCGCCGGGTTTTGGGAGTTGTACATGTTGAGTTGCAGATTTTATTTTATATATTTATTGAAGTTTTGAGACTTTAAATTATTATTTCAGTTATTCCGCATGTTTGTTAGGCTTACCTAGTCTTAGAGACTAGGTGCCGTCACGATATCCTATGGAGGAAAATTGGGGCCGTGACAAGGTGGTATCAGAGCTCTAGGTTCATAGGTGTTATGAGTCACAAGCAAGTTTAGTAGAGTCTCGCGGATCGGTACAGAGACGTATGTACTTATCTTCGGGAGGCTATGGAACTGTTAGGAAAAGATTCACTTCTTTGATTCCTTATCATGCGAATTTGTTGACTTCGAAATTCCAAATCTCTGTCTTTCTATTCTCTCACTGATGGTGAGGACACACACAGCTGGATCTGATGATCAGACACCCGTGCCCCCTACTAGAGCTGCGAGAGGTCGGGGTCGGGGTAGAGGACGTGGATGGGCATGTGGTGCAGCCAGACTAACTGCCCGAGCTGCTATAGAGGAGCCACCAGTAGCTCCAGTTAGAGAGTAGGCACCTGAGACGCCTATTACTATACCAGCACTTCAGGAGATCCTCGCCCAGTTTCTGAGCATGTTTGGCACTTTAGTTTTGTCGGGGTTGATTCCACTTGCTCCTACCATATCTCAAGCCGAGAGAGAAGCACAAACTCCCGACGCCTGCACCCCAAAGCAATGGGTCCAGGTTGACCATGTCCTAAAGGTCATACCAGTGCAGCCGGTTATCCTAATTTAGCCCGAGGTTATGGCAATAACTTCTGAGAGGGAGAAACTCAGGATCGAGAGGTACAAGAAGTACGACCCTCCTACTTTCAAGGGGTTGGCTTCAGAGGATGCCCAGGGTTTTCTTGAGGAGTGCCACTATATCCTTCGTACTATGGGTATTGTGGGGTCGAGTGGGGTTGCTTTTACTACGTTCTAACTTAAGGGAGCGACTTATCAGTGGTGGTGAGCGTATGAGTTGGGTAGCCCAGCCGAGGCAGCTTCACTCACCTAGGATCGGTTCTCAGAGATGTTTATGAGGGAGTTTGTTCCTTAGAGTCTTAGGGATGCATAACGCGTAGAGTTTGAGTTGTTTCGCCATGGTTCTATGACCGTATCGGAGTATGCAATCTGGTTTAGTGATTTGTCCAGGCATGCACCAACTTTGGTTGCTACAGTCAGAGAGCGAGTTCGTCGATTTATCGAGGGGCTCAACCCTAGTATCAAATTCAGCATGGCCCAAGAATTGGAGATGGACATCCCATACCAGCAGATTTTGGCACATATAGTGGTGCCCATGCCCAGTTGCAGCTCGTCATGGTAGGGGATTTGTGAGCCGCCTTGTTCATTCAGCACTTCCAGCTTCTAGCGGTATTCCAGCCACTCTCAAGCCTTAGGTTACCCATTATGCACCGCTATTGTCTAGTGCACCTCCTACACTGGGTGCTTTCAGCGGTCAGTCCAGCCGATCAGGACTGAGCCAGTTCTAGCAACCACGTCCTCCGAGAGCTTGTTTTGAGTGTGGTGACACTCGTCATATGGTGAGGGACTTTCCCAAACTCAGGAGGGGTGCACCTCCACAGACTACTCAGGCCCCACATATTCCATAGGGCCCTCAGGCTTCTCAGGTCGTGGTTACCGCACCAATTGCAACTCCACCTGCACATCCATCTAGGGGTGGAGGTCGGGTAGGTAGAGGTCGTCCTAGAGTTGGAGGCCATGCCAGATATTGTTCTCTTCCTACTAGGGTGGAGGCGGTTGCATCTAAATTAGTCATCACAAGTATTGTTCTGGTTTGTCATAGAGATGCATCAGTATTATTTTATCTAGGCTCCACTTATTCCTATGTATCGTCTTATTTTGCTCCGTATTTGGGTATATCCCGTGATTCTTTGAGTTCTACTGTCTTTGTGTCCATGCCAGTGAGAGATTACATTATTGTTGACCATGTGTATCAGTCGTGTTTAGTTATTCTTGGTGATTTTGAGACAAGAGTCGATATATTGTTGCTCAGTATGGTAGATTTTGATATTATTTTGGGCATGGACTAGTTGTCACCCTATCATGCTATCCTTGATTGTCACGCCAAAACGGTAACATTGGCTATGCCAGGTTTGTCGTGGTTAGAGTGGAGAGGTACTTTAGATTATGTTCCTAGCAGGGTGGTGTCTTTCCTTAAGGCATAACAGGTGATTGGAAAGGGAGGTGGTGCGTATCTAGCATATGTGAGAGACGTTAGTGTTGACACTCCTACCGTTGAGTCAGTTTCGGTAGTGAGGGATTATCTAGATGTATTTCTGGCGGATCTTCCGGGCATGCCGCCTGACAGGGATATAGATTTTGATATTGATTTATTACCGGGCACTCAGCCTATTACTATTCCACCATATCGTATGGCCCCATCATAGTTGAAGGAGTTAAATGAGCAGTTGCAAGAGTTGCTTGATAAGGGTTTCATTCGGCCTAATGTATTACCTTGGGGTGCTCTGGTATTGTTTGTAAAGAAGAAGGATGGTTCTATGTGCATGTGTATTGATTATCGCCAGTTGAACAAGGTTATAGTGAAGAACATGTATCCATTGCCAAACATTTATGACCTATTTGATAAGCTACAGGGTGTCAGAGTGTTCTCCAAGACTGACTTGCGTTCAGGCTATCATCAGTTGAATATCTGGGATCCAGATATCTCGAAGACTGCCTTCAGTACTCGGTATGGTAATTATGAGTTCCGTCTGAAGTAATTTGGACTGACCAATGCCCCAGACACATTCATGCACATAATGAACAATGTATTCCAGCCCTATCTTGACTCATTCATCATTGTGTTTATTGAGGACATTCTGGTGTACTCCCGAAGCCGGGAATATCATGAGTAGCACCTGAGGACCGTGCTACAGACCTTAAGAGAAAAGAAGTTATATGCAAAATTCTCAAAGTGTGAATTCTGGCTTGATTCAATGGAATTTTTGGGTCATGTAGTGTCGAGTGAGGGAATTAAGGTAGATCCGAAAAACATTGAAGCAGTACAGAGTTGTCCCAGACCGTCTTCAGCTACAGAGATCCAGAGTTTTCTTGGTTTGGTAGGGTATTACCGTCGATTCGTAGAGGGTTTCTCATTTATTGCTACACCTATGACTGGATTGACCTAGAATGATGCTCCGTTCAGATGGACTAAGGAGTATGAGGTGAGCTTTCAAAAGCTCAAAATATCTTTGACTACATCCTTAGTGTTTGTGTTGCCTACGGGTTCGGGGTCTTATACTGTGTACTGTGATGCGTCGCATATTGGTCTCGGCGCGATATTGATGCAAGACGGTAGAGTGATTGCCTACGCGTCTAGACAGCTGAAGGTGCATGAGAAGAACTATAATGTCCATGACCTTAAGTTAGCAGCTATTGTTCATGCCTTGATGATTTGGCGGAACTATTTGTACGGTGTCCCTTGTGAGGTCTATACTGACCACCAGAGTCTACAATATCTGTTCAAACATAAGGATCTTAACTTGCCTAAGTGGAGATGATTAGAGTTGCTTAAGGACTATGATATCACCTTTCTATATCATCTTGGAAAGGCCAATGTGGTGTCTGATGCCTTGAGTCGCAAGGCGGAGAGCTTGGGCAGTTTAGTATATCTACCGGCAGCAGAGAGGCCATTAGCATTGGATGTTCAGGCCTTGGCCAACTAGCTTGTTATATTGGATGTTTTGGAGCCGAGTCGAGGTTCGGCTTTTGTGGTTTCTCGGTCTTCTCTATATGATCGTGTGAGAGAGAGTCAGTATGACAAACCCCATCTGTTTGTCCTCAAGGGAACGGTTCAGCACGACGATGCCAAGGAGGTCACTATTGGGGATGACAGTGTGTTACGGATGTAGGGCAGGCTATGTGTGCCAAATGTATACGGTTTGCATGAGTTGATTCTTTCGAAGGCCCATAGTTCGCGGTACTCCATTCATCCGGGTGCCGCCAAGATGTATTAGGACTTGAGGCAGCACTATTGGTGGAGGAGAATAAAGAAGGACATAGTGGAATATGTAGCTCAGTGCCTAAATTATCAACAGATTAAGTATGAGCATCAGCGGTTAGGTGGATTGCTTCAGAGGCTAGATATTCCAGAGTGGAAGTGGGAGCAGGTTACTATGGATTTTGTTTTGGGGCTCCCACGGTCTCAGAGGAAGTTCAATGCAGTATGGGTGATTGTGGATAGGTTGACTAAGTCGGCTCATTTATTTCAGCGGTGACTACTTATTCTTCAGAGTAGCTGGCTCAGGTTTATATTTGCAAGATTGTCAGACTTCATGGCGTGCCGGTATCCATCATCTCTGACCGGGGTACGTAGTTTACATCGCACTTCTGGAGGACTGTACAATATGAGTTAGGCACGTGGGTGGAGTTGAGTACATTATTTCACCCTTAGATGGACGGACAATCTGAGCGCACAATTAAGATACTGGAGGATATGCTTCGTGCATGTGTGATGGAGTTTAGGGGTTCTTGGGATCTGTTCTTGTTGCTTGCAGAGTTTTCCTACAACAACAGCTACTGGTCGAGCATTCAGATGTCCCCGTATGAGACTTTGTATGGGAGGCGGTGTCGGTCTCCGGTGGGTTGGTTCGAGCCGGGTGAGGCTAGGCTATTAGGTACAGACTTGGTTCAGGATGCTTAGGAAAAGGTTAAATTGATTCAAGTTCAACTTCGTACAACCCAATCTAGATAGAAGAGTTATGCGGATCGGAAGGTTCGTGACGTTGCATTCATGGTTGGGGAGCGGATCTTGCTCTGGGTTTCTCCCATGAAGGGTGTTATGAGTTTCGGTGTCAAGACCCACTTTCCCTCCATAGGATGTCGTGACGGCACCTAGTCTCTAAGACTAGGTAAGCCTAACAAGAATGCGGAATAACTGAAATATTAAGCTAAGTCTCAAAACGTCAACAACTGTAATAAATAGAATCTGCAACTCAAAGTATAAACAACTCCCAAACCCGGTAGATATAACTCACAAGTTCTAGATACAATGTTGCAAATATACTAAACATCTCTCTCTATCAAAACATAAAGAAACAAAGAAAAGACAGGGCAAAAGAGGACTCCGAGGCCTGCAGACGCGGACAAGTGTACCTTGAAGTCTCCAAGCAACAGCACCACACTCTAATATCGAGGCTGATAGGATGCACCTGGATCTTCACAAAAATATGTGTAGAAGTGTAGTATGAGTAAACCACAATGGTACCCAATAAGTGCCAAGCCTAACCTCGGTAGAGTAGTGATGAGGTCAGGTCAGGGCCCCACTAGGACTAATAAGAAACAAGGTAGAAGATATAAGGACATAATAAAGTGACAGGGAAGTGTAATAATAGAAATTTACGGAAGGTAGCAACACGGAATCAAGAAGACAAATACAACACGTAAGGAAGCAAGAATCTTACAAGTTAAGGAATAAAAACAACAACAACAAACAATACAACAAGTAGAGAAAATCAACAGGGGCACTCCCGAGGTACCGCCTCATAGTCCCAAAAGTAAATATCTCATAATCTCTCCGTGTAATAACAATCGCATGGCTGAAACCTCGTGCCACAATAACAATCCCCACGATAGAAACCTCGTGCCACAATAACAATCTGCACGGTAGAAACCTTGTGCCACAATAACAATCCGCACGGCAGAAACCTCATGCCACAATAACAATCCGCACGACAGAAACCTCATGCTACAACCAAATAAATCACCTCAACAATAATCACGAAAACCAAAACATAACAAATGAAACAATGATATTTCAGGCAAAGAATTCCACAATTAAATAATGAATACGGAATCAAGGAAGCGTGTAATTTAATTAAGCATGTTGTACAAATTGCAAATATGAGATAAGACACGTAGACATATGAAATTAGGCTAAACATGATGAGTACACATGCTAGAGTAACTCAATTAAGGAAATAAAAGGAAACTAGTTAGCAGAAACTGGATTTTCAATATTTAGCCCGAGTACGCACTCGTCACCTCGCGTACATGGACTTCATATATTTCAAATTACCATAACACTATCAAATCCTAAGAGGAATTTCCTCCACATAATGTTAGACAAGTCACTTACCTCAAACCTCGCTCAATCAATCAATAAGAAGGCCTTTCCCTCGATATTCCGGCTCCAAACGACTCAAATCTAGCCAAAATCAATTACATACTATAAATATAACTATAGGAAACTAATCTAAATAATAAAATTATGATTTTAGCTAAGAAATTGAAAAATCGCTCCAAAACGTCGACCCGGGCCCGTGTCTCGGAACCCAACCAAAATTATAAAAATCGAACACCCATTCGATATCGAGTCCAACCATATAAGAATTATCCAAATCCGACCTCATTTAGCCTTTTAAAATCCAAAAATTCGGTCTAAGAACTTTTATAATTTTTCCCCAATTTGTCCACCCTAAATCTCTAATTAGATGAAGAAATCGAAGATAGATTAGTGAAAATTAATCAAAAACGAGTTAAGAACTCTTACCCCAAAAATTCCTCTAACAATCTCCCAAAATATCGCCTAAATCCGTGCTATCAAGTCCAAATGGTGAAAAATGACATAAACCCTCGATTTTGGAATTATAATCTACTGCCCAGTTAAATCCTCCTTCGCGAACTCGAAAATTGCCTCGCGTTTGCGAAGCACAAAAATGTTACTGCCCAAATTCCTCTTACGCGAATGCGAGGGTCCTCTCGTGAAAGCGATGACCAGTGATCCCAGGCCCCCGCGAATGCGGAGCCTTACTCGCGAATGCATAGGCCAACGCGTGAGGTCCACCCCAGCTGTTTCTCTTCTTTGCGAACACGTGACATGGTACGCGATCGCATAGCACCAAGACCTGACCCCTTTGCGAACGCGTGGCCTTCTTCGCGAACTCGAAGGGTAAATTTCCAGCCATCTTAGAAGACTCTATGCGAATGCAGGAACACCTTCGCGAACGCGTAGGAAGCAACCAGAAGCACCAAATTTCAGCAATCAAAATGTTTTGAAATACGCCGAACATGCTCTGAATTAGACCCGAGGCCCCCGGGACCTCAACCAATTATACCAACAAGTCCTAAAATATCATACGAACTTAGTCTAGCCTTCAAATCACATATAGCAATGCTAAAACAATGAATTGCGCATCGATTCAAGCCTAATGAACTTTTGAACTCCTAACTTCAACATTTGATGTCTAACTCTATCGAATCAAGTCTGATTGATCTCAAATTTTTCACACAAGTCACATCTGACATTATAGTCCTACTCCAACTTCTGTAATTGGAATCTGACCCCGATATCAAAAAGTCCACCCCCAGTCAAACTTTTCAAAATCTTCCAACTTTTCAACTTTCGCCAATTAACGTCGAAATGACCTACGAACCTCCAAATCAACATCCGGATGCGCTCCTAAGACCAAAATCACCATATGGAGCTATTGGAACCGGTGAAATTTTATTTCGGAGTCATCTTCACACAATTCAAACTACGCTCAACTCTTACAACTTAAACTTCCTTTTCAAGGACTATGTGTCTCATTTCACTCTGAAACTCACCCGAACCCGACACCGAGTGCCCCGACAAGTCACATAACCATAAACTAAAATAGAGGGAGCAATAAATAGGTGATTGAGGATAATACCCTCAAAACGACCGGCCGAGCCATTACATTCGGGAAGAAGGGTAAGTTGAGCCCTAAGTATATCGGACCTTTTGAGATTCTAAAGAGGACTGGAGCGGTAGCTTACAAGCTTGAACTATCACCTAGTCTTGTTGTAGTTCGTCTAGTATTCCATGTTTTGATTCTCCGAAAGTACCACGGTGATATGTCTCATGTGTTAGACTTCAACTCAGTCCCGTTGGACAAGGATTTATCTTATGTTGAGGATCCGGTGGCCATTTTGGACATGCAGGTTCGAAAGTTAAGGTCAAGGAACATTTCTATAGTGAAGGTTTAGTGGAGGGGTCAGCCAGTCAAGGAGGATACTTGGGAGACCGAGCATGATATGCGTAGCCGTTATCCTCATTTTTTCACCACTTCAAGTAAGTTTCTATACTCGTTCAAGGACGAACTTTTGTTTTAAGAGGGGGAAGATGTAACGACCCTGCGGGTTATTTTGAGTGTATTATCCCCAATCCCCTATTTATTGCCTCCTCTATGCTATATTGCGATTATGTGACTTGCCGGGGTGTTTAGTTTTGGTTTCGGATGAGTTCTGGAGTAAAATGGGACACACAGTCCCTAAGTTGGAGCTTTAAGTTGAAAAAGTTTATCGTAGTTTGACTTTTGTGTAGACGACTCCGGAATGGAGGTTACAATAGCTTTGTATGGTGATTTTGGACTTAGGAGCATGTCCGGATGTTGATTTGGAGGTCTGTAGGTCGTTTCGGCGAGAATTAGCGAAAGTTGGAAAGTTGAAGGTTTGAAAGTTTAAAAAGTTTGACCGAGAGTTGACTTTGTCGATATCGGGATTGGAATCCGATTCCAGAAGTTGGAATAGGTCCGTAATATCAATTATGACTTGTGTGTGAAATTTAAAGTCAATCGAAGTTGTTTTGATATGAATCAGCATTAGTTTAGGAATTCGAAAGTTCATAAGTTTCTTAGGCTTGAATCGATGCTCGAATCGTGATTTTAGTGTTGTTTGATGTGATTTGACACTTTGAGCATGTTCGTATGATGTTTTAGGACTTGTTGGTATGTTTGGTTGAGGTCACGGGGGCCTCGGATGTAATTCAGATCATGATCGGCGCATTTCGGAACATTAAAGATTGTTGAATGTGGTGCTTCTGGTGTCCTTCTACGCGTTCGCGAAGGTGTTCCCGTGTTCGCGTAGAGTCTTCAGGGATTGATGGAGATTTACCCTTCGTGTTCGCGAAGAAGGCCACGCATTCGCGAAGGGTCAGTATTTTGCGCAGTGCGATCGCAGACAGGGAGCTATGTTTGCGAAGAGGAAAGGCAGGCTGGAGGGACCTCACGCGTTTGGTCCACGCGTTCACGAACCTTGGGAGCCTTTTTCATCGCATTCGTGAGCGGGTCCTCGCGTTCGAGTAAGAAGAATTTGGGCAGCAACATTTTTGTGCTTCGAGAACTCGAGATATTTTCCGTGTTTGCGAAGAAAAAATCACTAGGCGGCAGACTTAAAGTTCAAAACGAGGGTTTTATCTCTTATTTCATAATTGGACTTAGAGATCTCGGTTTGAGGAGAATTTTCGGGAGCTTTTCTGAGAGTTTCTAACTCAGTTTTGGTTAAATTACTCGAATCTATTGTTGTTTTTATCATCTAATTATGGATTTGAGTTGAAAATTTGGAAAAAAATGGTAGAAACTTCCTAGACCATATTTTTGAGTTTTGAAAGGCGATTTGAGGTCGAATTTGAGTAATTCTTATATGGCTAGACTCGTTATCAAATGAGAGTTAGGATTTTGTAATTTTGGTCGGGTTTCGAGATGCGAGCCCGGGTTGACTTTTTGAGTTAACTTTTTATTTCTTTGCAAAAATCATAATTTTATTGTTGGAATTAGTTTCCTATAGTTTATATTTATTGTATAAAGTTGTTTTGTTTAGATTCGAGCCGTTCAGGGTTGGATAATAGAGGGAAAGGCCTACTAGTGGATTGATTCAGCGTGATTTGAGGTAAGTGACTTGCCTAACATAGTTTGGAGGAATGTTCCCTTAGGATTGGTGTTGTTTGTGATAATTGTGATGTGTGGAAGCCGTGTACGCAAGGTGATGAGTGTGTACACGAGTTAAATGTCGAAATTAGCGATTTTAGCGTTGTTGATTCCTTTCATGCCTTAATTGAGTTATCTTAACATGTTATATTCATCGTTCTTAGTCTATTTTCACATGTCTACTTGTCTTATTCTCTTACATGCTAATTGCCATACATGTTTAGTTGATGTTCTTGTTTCCTTTATTTCCGCATTCATTTCTTAATTGTTGAACTCTTTACCGGAAGTTGTTAAATTGTGGAATATCTTGTTGTTGAAATTGAAATTGAGACATAAAGGACGTGATTCACATTGAGGCAAAGTATTAAATTTTGAGATACCATTCTATTTAGTTGTTCATTCCGGTTGTTATTGTTACGACTCTTATGTACTTTGTGGTTGAGCCATGGGCTCCTTACTGTGAAATTACTGTTATTGTTTAGTTTCTCTGGCAAGTTGTGATATTGGGCAATTGAAATGCGATCTGTGATACGTTGTGATATTGATACGCATGCGGTGGTATAAAGTTTTGGGGTTGAAACGCATGCGGTGAGATAAGGTGGGCTTGATATGAGTGGCTAGTAGGGGAACTACTAGAAGTCATGCGGTGTGATAATGTGGGCTAAAACGTGGGATGCTATTTCGGGAAAATAATTTTTAAAACTAAATGTAAAGGCTCCCGCGGTGATATAAGGAAAGATTGTTAGTTATTCTTGTGATTTGGGGCTACAAGGCGGTACCTCGGTAGTGACCCTTGTTGATCTTTCTCTATTTTTGTACTTGTCTTTGGTTGTTATTTCCTTAACATGTCAAATTCTTATTTCCTTCCGCGATGTATTATTTGCCTTGATTCTGTGTAGTTAATTTTTGGTATTCTCCTTACTTGTTCTATTTCCTTTGTCATTATTATTATATTATTTAATCTTTCATCCCGTTTCTTAATATTTTCCGGTAGGGCCTCGACCTGACCTCGTCACTACTCTATCGAGGTTAGGCTTGGTATTTATTGCGTACCGTTGTGGTGTACTCATGCTATGCTTCTACACATTTTTTTGTGCATATCCAGGTACATCCTACCAGTCCAGGCATCAGTGATTTGAGTCCGAGCGTGGAGATTTTAAGGTATACCTACCAGCGTCCGCAGGTCTCGGAGTTCCCTTCTACCTTGATTTCATTATTTCATTTTCTTTTATAGACATTGATGTACATGATTATTCAGTACTATTACTTAGAGCATGTGACTTATATTTTGTCGGGTTTTGGGAGTTGTACATGTTGAGTTGCAGATTTTATTTTATATAATTATTAACGTTTTGAGACTTTAAATTATTATTTTAATTATTCCGCATGTTTGTTAGACTCACCTAGTATTAAAGAATAGGTGCCATCACGACATCCTACGGAAACAAAATGGGGCCGTGACAGTAAGATGAAAGTTCTATACAGAACCAGTAATCAAAACTTTTTTCCATTATGGTTAATTCTTGAATATGGAAGAAACGAAAGAAAAAACTAATTTTAAATCTTCCACACAGTTAACTTACAAATTTTAGTTTTAAAGATAGAAGTGTAACAAAATTTAGATTTAATTCTAAGAAATGGCGGACTTTGGTTAGAGCCAGTACTCCTTTTTCCCACTAACAAATGGCGCAAAAAACAAAAAGAATTATCATAATAGTTCCAGAAAAGTTATACATAAATTAAAAGGGTACATATAAAATTCGATTTATCTGCTCTTGATGCACTATGACATAAGGTAAAATCTCAAATATCTCGCTTCAGAATTGTTACTAAGGTTATTTTATTCTGATTACCAAAAGAGAAAAGGAAACCATTTTAAATCAAGAGAAACAACAACAGTAACAACATAAAAGAAAACAACACTTATTTCTATGACACTATAAGTATTTAAATGAAAAAATTACTGGAGAATTGCATATCATGAACACCATAATAATGAGAGAATTGACATAAAGTAATAAAATACTTCTAGTTCAATCACTTTAGACGTCAAATTTTACAATAAGTTGAGAATGTAATCGAGATTTCCTTTTAAATCTTGGATCAATGCTCTCCTATTCGTATGGATGAGTAGACATGAAGCATACCAAACAAATACAAAAATAATATATGTCGTCACTAAAAATTGTTTATGATATGAACTATTGTTATTGGTATCAGAGGCGGACCTACGTTGCAGGTTCAGGAGTCACGGGACCCCATTAGCCTCGGCAAATACTCTGTATATATATGTCATATATATCTGTACATATATAGATGGAACCCTTAAATAATTTTCTCGTGCCCCCAAACACAAAAGGGCTGACTGGCGAAGTGGTTGGCTAGGGCGCCTAAGTTTCCTTCTTTGTTGAATGTCGTGGGTTTGAAACCCAGTTAAGCCATTCCTCCTCCTTCCTATTTTAGTTCTCGCTTTTTCTTCTCCTTTCTATTTTATACTTAATAGCAAATTGCTTTATTTTTATATTTATCTTTTTCTGTAATTCAATTATTGTTTAACACTAACACATAACAGTCAACTTCATTAATTTTTTCTTTTCAAATCCCTCCCTTAAATTAAAAGTCTCAAATTATAATTTATCGCTCCACAAATAGAAAAATGTCAATTCTTTTGCCACAACTTTCTTTAACAATTACTTTGACTCCTACTCGACAATGGCAATTAAGAGTTTGAGACTCTTCTTCACTATTTTGATTATTAACATACCCTTAATCTTGATTTTATGAGTAAGATATTGATATTTTAAAGTCTGAACGCCCTTTTGATCACTGACCCCCTTTTTAAAATTAATAAACGAGAATTTTTAAAGTGTGAAAGATGCTTAATCAAAACCTTCTCTTCCAATAACACCGATTTTGCGAAGAAATCTCTCTATGTTCGGTGCTTTCTTTTTCTTTAGAACTTCTTTTTGTTTATACTTAGATGATAAGTCATCATAATCATTAAGTTTTCAAAATATTGAACGCCAAGTTTTCGAAGTGGTTGGCTGGGGCGCCTAAGTTTCCTTCTTTGTTGAATGTCGTGGGTTCGAAATCCAGTTAAGCCATTCCTGCTCCTTCCTACTTTAGTTCTCGCTTTTCCTTCTCCTTTCTATTTTATACTTAATAGCAAATTACTTTATTTTTATATTTATCTTTTTTTTAATTCAATTATTGTTTAACACTAACACATAACAGTCAACTTCATTAATTTTTCCTTTTCAAATCCCTCCCTTCAATTAAAAGCGTCAAATTGTAATTTATCGCTCCACAAATAGAAAAATGTCAATTCTCTTGCCACAACTTTCTTTAACAATTACTTTGACTCCAACTCGATAATGGTAATTAAGAGTTTGAAACTCTTCTTCAGTTTTTAGACTATTAACATACCCTTAATCTTGATTTCATGAGTAAGATTTTAATATTTAAAAGTCTGAACGCCCTTTTGATCATTGACCCCTTTTTTTAAATTAATAAACGAGAATTTTTAAAGTGTGAAGGATGCTTCATCAAAACCTTCTCTTCCAATAACACCGATTTTGTGAAGAAATCTCTCTCTGTTCGGTGGTTTCTTTTTCTTTAGAACTTCTTTTTGTTTATACTTAGATGATAAGTCATCATAATCATTAAGTTTTCAAAATATTGAACGCCAAGTTTTCGAAGTGGTTGGCTGGGGCACCTAAGTTTCCTTCTTTGTTGAATGTCGTGGGTTCGAAACCCAGTTAAGCCATTCCTCCTCCTTCCTACTTTAGTTCTCGCTTTTTCTTCTCCTTTCTATTTTATACTTAATAGCAAATTGCTTTATTTTTATATTTATCTTTTTTTTAATTCAATTATTATTTAACACTAACACATAACAGTCAACTTCATTAATTATTACTTTTCAAATCCCTCCCTTAAATTAAAAGCCTCAAATTGTAATTTATCGCTCCACAAATAGAAAAATGTCAATTCTTTTGCCACAACTTTCTTTAACAATTACTTTGACTCCAATTCGACAATGGCAATTAAGAGTTTGAGACTCTTCTTCAGTTTTTTGACTATTAACATACCCTTAATCTTTATTTCATGAGTAAGATTTTGATATTTTAAAGTCTGAACGCCCTTTTGATCACTGACCCCCCTTTTTAAATTAATAAATGAGAATTTTTAAAGTGTGAAAGATGCTTAATCAAAATCTTCTCTTCCAATAACACCGATTTTGCGAAGAAATCTCTCTCTGTTCGGTGCTTTTTTCTTCTTTAGAACTTCTTTTTGTTTATACTTAGATGATAAGTCATCATAATCATTAAGTTTTCAAAATATTGAACGCCAAGTTTTCGAAGTGGTTGGCTGGGGCGCCTAAGTTTCCTTCTTTGTTGAATGTCGTGGGTTCGAAACCTAGTTAAGCCATTCCTGCTCCTTCCTACTTTAGTTCTCGCTTTTTCTTCTCCTTTCTATTTTATACTTAATAGCAAATTGCTTTATTTTTATATTTATCTTTTTTTTAATTCAATTATTGTTTAACACTAACACATAACAGTCAACTTCATTAATTTTTTCTTTTCAAATCCCTCCCTTCAATTAAAGCGTCAAATTGTAATTTATCGCTCCACAAATAGAAAAATATCAATTCTTTTGCCACAACTTTCTTTAACAATTACTTTGACTCCAACTCGACAATGGCAATTAAGAGTTTGAGATTCTTCTTCAGTTTTTTGACTATTAACATACCCTTAATCTTGATTTCATGAGTAAAATTTTGATATTTTAAAGTCTGAACGCCCTTTTGATCACTGACCCTCCTTTTTAAATTAATAAACGAGAATTTTTAAAGTGTGAAAGATGCTTAATCAAAACCTTCTCTTCCAATAACACCGATTTTGCGAAGAAATCTCTCTCTGTTCGGTGGTTTCTTTTTCTTCAGAACTTCTTTTTGTTTATACTTAGATGATAAGTCATCATAATCATTAAGTTTTCAAAATATTGAACGCCAAGTTTTCGAAGTGGTTGGCTGGGGCACCTAAGTTTCCTTCTTTGTTGAATGTCGTGGGTTCGAAACCCAGTTAAGCCATTCCTCCTCCTTCCTACTTTAGTTCTCGCCTTTTCTTCTCCTTTCTATTTTATACTTAATAGCAAATTGCTTTATTTTTATATTTATCTTTTTTTTTAATTCAATTATTGTTTAAACTAACACATAACAGTCAACTTCATTAATTATTACTTTTCAAATCCCTCCCTTAAATTAAAAGCCTCAAATTATAATTTATCGCTCCACAAATAGAAAAATGTCAATTCTTTTGCCACAACTTTCTTTAACAATTACTTTGACTCCAATTCGACAATGGCAATTAAGAGTTTGAGACTCTTCTTCAGTTTTTTGACTATTAACATACCCTTAATCTTTATTTCATGAGTAAGATTTTGATATTTTAAAGTCTAAACGCCCTTTTGATCACTGACCCCCCTTTTTAAATTAATAAATGAGAATTTTTAAAGTGTGAAAGATGCTTAATCAAAATCTTCTCTTCCAATAACACCGATTTTGCGAAGAAATCTCTCTCTGTTCGGTGCTTTTTTCTTCTTTAGAACTTCTTTTTGTTTATACTCAGATGATAAGTCATCATAATCATTAAGTTTTCAAAATATTGAACGCCAAGTTTTCAAAGTGGTTGGCTGGGGCGCCTAAGTTTCCTTCTTTGTTGAATGTCGTGGGTTCGAAACCTAGTTAAGCCATTCCTGCTCCTTCCTACTTTAGTTCTCGCTTTTTCTTCTCCTTTCTATTTTATACTTAATAGCAAATTGCTTTATTTTTATATTTATCTTTTTTTTAATTCAATTATTGTTTAACACTAACACATAACAGTCAACTTCATTAATTTTTTCTTTTCAAATCCCTCCCTTCAATTAAAGCGTCAAATTGTAATTTATCGCTCCACAAATAGAAAAATATCAATTCTTTTGCCACAACTTTCTTTAACAATTACTTTGACTCCAACTCGACAATGGCAATTAAGAGTTTGAGATTCTTCTTCAGTTTTTTGACTATTAACATACCCTTAATCTTGATTTCATGAGTAAAATTTTGATATTTTAAAGTCTGAACGCCCTTTTGATCACTGACCCTCCTTTTTAAATTAATAAACGAGAATTTTTAAAGTGTGAAAGATGCTTAATCAAAACCTTCTCTTCCAATAACACCGATTTTGCGAAGAAATCTCTCTCTGTTCGGTGGTTTCTTTTTCTTCAGAACTTCTTTTTGTTTATACTTAGATGATAAGTCATCATAATCATTAAGTTTTCAAAATATTGAACGCCAAGTTTTCGAAGTGGTTGGCTGGGGCACCTAAGTTTCCTT
The DNA here is from genome assembly GCF_000715075.1 of Nicotiana tabacum. NCBI lineage: Eukaryota > Viridiplantae > Streptophyta > Magnoliopsida > Solanales > Solanaceae > Nicotiana > Nicotiana tabacum. The sequence continues at coordinate 84,944,908 of NC_134094.1, read as the reverse complement.
CTTTGTTGAATGTCGTGGGTTCGAAACCCAGTTAAGCCATTCCTCCTCCTTCCTACTTTAGTTCTCGCTTTTTCTTCTCCTTTCTATTTTATACTTAATAGCAAATTGCTTTATTTTTATATTTATCTTTTTTTTTAATTCAATTATTGTTTAAACTAACACATAACAGTCAACTTCATTAATTATTACTTTTCAAATCCCTCCCTTAAATTAAAAGCCTCAAATTGTAATTTATCGCTCCACAAATAGAAAAATATCAATTCTTTTGCCACAACTTTCTTTAACAATTACTTTGACTCCAATTCGACAATGGCAATTAAGAGTTTGAGACTCTTATTCAGTTTTTTGACTATTAACATACCCTTAATCTTTATTTCATGAGTAAGATTTTAATATTTAAAAGTCTGAACGCCCTTTTGATCACTTACCCCCTTTTTTAAATTAATAAACGAGAATTTTTAAAGTGTGAAAGATGCTTCATCAAAACCTTCTCTTCCAATAACACCAATTTTGCGAATAAATCTCTCTCTGTTCGGTGCTTTCTTTTTCTTTAGAACTTCCTTTTGTTTATACTTAGACGATAAGTCATCATAATCATTAAGTTTTCAAAATATTGAACGCCAAGTTTTCGAAGTGGTTGGCTGGGGCGCCTAAGTTTCCTTCTTTATTGAATGTCGTGGGTTCGAAACCCAGTTAAGCCATTCCTCCTCCTTCCTACTTTAGTTCTCACTTTTTCTTCTCCTTTTTATTTTATACTTAATAGCAAATTGCTTTATTTTTATATTTATCTTTTTTTTAATTCAATTATTGTTTAACACTAATACATAACAATCAACTTCATTAATTTTTACTTTTCATATCCCTCCCTTAAATTAAAAGCCTCAAATTATAATTTATCGCTCCACAAATAGAAAAATGTTAATTCTTTTGCCACAACTTTCTTTAACAATTACTTTGACTCCAACTCGACAATGGCAATTAAGAGTTTGAGACTCTTCTTTAGTTTTTTGACTATTAACATACCCTTAATCTTGATTTCATGAGTAAGATTTTGATATTTTAAAGTCTGAACGCCCTTTTGATCACTGACCCCCTTTTTTAAATTAATAAACGAGAATTTTTAAAGTGTGAAAGATGCTTAATCAAAACCTTCTCTTCCAATAACACCGATTTTGCGAAGAAATCTCTCTCTGTTCGGTGCTTTCTTTTTCTTTAGAACTTCTTTTTGTTTATACTTAGATGATAAGTCATCATAATAATTAAGTTTTCAAAATATTGAACGCCAAATTTCATCGCTAGTGATTAGTATACAATGATGCCCCCGTCGTGCTCAGATCCTGGGTCCGCCTCTGATTGATATTACTTCTAGAATGATAAGTTCCACAATGATTTTTTGTAATGAAGTAGGAGTATTGGTCTTTGAGAAAGCACATCTAATATTCGTTTAAGTTGACCTTTTCCTCAATATTCAACAATTGAAGTGCATAATTGGCATGCCATATGTTGAGCCGGGTAAGAGAAAATGTATCACATTCTTTCCCTGCATAGCTATAGTGACAACGCACTTTATGCCTACATTTTGTATCATTGTTCTTGTGTCTATTGAGTTCTCCTTATGTACACATCGGAAACTTTAGCATATTTGGAGAATGAAAATTTTGTATTTCAAACTTACCGTGAATATTTCCAATAAAAAACTCATTTTGCTCGCACCAAACCCTTCACAATTTATATTGATGTAAAGAGATGAAAAGTAAAATGCAGAAAGAGGGACGAAGAAGGACGTACATGGGTGAGTGCCATGAAAAGAGAGCATACTTAGCTATGCCACGGTACGTGGAGAACCATCGATTTTAATTAATTTTCCATACAGAAATGAAAAGGTAGGTGGCTAGAATACTTTATGCCAATGAACAGACACCTCCGTTCATTTTGTAAAGAGAAAGGTAACAAAATGAACAGCCACTTTCCTTCATTAGAATAGAAAATGAAACGGTGGAAAATAAATGAAAAGGTGGATAAAGACGAACAATCATTTTTTATTTTCTGAAAAAGTAAATAGCAAAAGAATGTGAAAAAAAATAAATGACTTTCCTAATCATATAGAAGGCAACATCACCTTTCTTAAGCCCCTGTATTATATAAATATATATAGATATATAGATACTTCTTTGACGGAAAAAATGCTTTGGCTAAAGAGGCTTTTAATCTAAAATCTTATCTCAACTGCGTGCGTACACATAATACACCGAGATTTATTTTAGCGTTAGATTCTTCTTATTCTCAAGAAATAAAATATAACCTTGAATAAAACACTCTTTTGTGAGTATATTGTGTACGGGTAAAATCGGGGATAAAAATTACCCCGATTTCTTGGTAAAGACGAGAGGACAGTGCGACCCGATATGACTTCGGGTAGTGCCGAGTGCTTTCACAGACCAGAACTCGGGGAAGACGAATGGTGCGCCCGAGACCAGATATGGTCAAGCGTTGAGCTCGAGCAAAGTGAAGAACTAGGGGCGAAGAGAAAAGCGGTTAGACAGAACAAATGAGGGGCCGAAATATTCGCCCACCACCGGATATTGCGGCGCAAATCTCGCCCGGTATTAACTGTGTAATAACGTTTATTGGAAGCCAAAGATCTTTACCTTACTTAGACTTGTACTAGGAGAGAAACTCCCCTACTATATAAAGGAGAGAAATTTTATATTTTAAGGACTATTATTGACACGCATATCAAAGCAATAAAGTTAATTTTTATCCTTTAGCTATTATTCAAAGTGTTCTTCATCTGTTTGCTTATTATGTTGTAACCGAGCTCGTTCCGAGGGCTAAATCGGAACCGATTTTCAAACATCCATTGCAAAGCTAGATTTATTCGTCTATTACTTTTGGTTTGATCGCTATGATTTCCTTTAATTCCATTATTTATTGTTCATAGTCCATTCGTGTTAAATTAAATCACATATCCTTTAATTGCATATAAATTCAATTGTTATTCATTTTTTGGATAAACACTTATTTTTTGGGTAAACAGTTTGGCGCCCACCGTGAGGCTAAGGATAATAGTGGTGATTTAATACGAATATCCACAACACACCCTATTTTACACTTGCTCTTTGAAGTTTGATTTCAGGTTAATCTGAAAATGTCAAATTCTCAGACTGCTCACTTGAATGTTGACGTCGAGTCAAGTAACCACGGTGAAAACAACAATGTGGTACCAAGCAATGACGTACCCCCTTTTCATCCTAATAGTGTCCCAATCACTGACCCGTTCGATGCTAACTCACAAATCACAATCCCGAATTCCATTGATTCATTCGCTATGCTTGCAGATGCCTTCGTTAAAGCCCATGCTGGCACTATCAAGGTCGAGACGAGGAAATCAGACCTCTTCAAAGTCAAGCAAAGAGACAAGAGATGCTTAGAGAGTTCGTATCGAGGTTCTAGATGGAGCGAATTGACCTGCCCAGGTCATAGATGATTGGGGTCTTCAAGCATTCACTCAAGGGCTCAACCCCCAAAGTTCCATTGCTTCTCAACAATTGAAGCAAAACTTGGTGGAAAACCCGACGACTACTTGGGTCGATATTCATAACAGGAATAAGTCGAAGATCAGAGTCGAGGACGACCAGTTGAGGGGGCCCTCGGGGTCTGTCTACCCCAATAGAGTGAGCGACAGATCTAAAAGAATTATGGACCAGGAGCCAAGGCAGGTCCGAGATTGGTTTCAGCCATATATCTAGGACATAAGGGGAAACGGACCCGGTCGCCACCCAACCGGGAATGACAGGAGAAGTTATCAAGGACCTAACAACCGGGGTCTGATGAGTAAGAACAGTTTGGACAGATCACTCGGGGGTAGGGAAGCACCGAGACTATCAGAATGCAACTTCAACGTGGATGCTGCGAGTATAGTGTCAGCCATTGGTCACATCAAGGAGACATAATGGCCTAGGACACTTCAGTCTGATCCCACATAGAGGGATCATAACTTGGTGTGTAAATACCATGGTACTCACGGTCACAGGACCGAAGATTGTTGACAGCTAAGGGCATCTTCGGGAATTCCTAAGTGAGTGGGCAAAAAATCATTTCATAAACGAGGATGCCTACAAACAAATTGAGCAGGAGGAGCCTTAACACGTGATAAATATTATCATTGGAGGGGTCGATATCCCTCAACGACCGATGATAAAGCGCACTAAAGTATCTATCACAAGGGAAAACCGTACCCGAGATTATGTCCCGGAAGGAACCATCTCGTTTAACGACGAGGATGCCGAGGGCATTGTCCAACCTCATAACGATGTACTGGTAATATCTATACTTATCAACAAATCTCGAGTTAAACGTGTGTTAATAGATCCAGGTAACTCGGCCAACATCATCCGATGGAGGGTCGTAGAGCAGTTGGGATTATTGGATCAAATCGTACCGGCGATACAAATATTGAACGGGTTCAACATGGCATGCGAGACGACGAAGGGTGAAATAACCCTAGCAGTAAACACTATCGGGACCACCCAAGGAACATAATGTTACGTGATCGAGAGGGATATAAGATACAACGCCTTATTCGGGAGGCCATGGGTCCATAACATTAGAGCGGTGCCTTCAAAATTACATCAAGCATTGAAGTTTCCCACTCTGGGCGGAATCAAACCGGTCTACGGGGAACAGCTAACCGCAAAGGAGATGTTTGCTATCGAGGAAGTGATCCTGGTACCCGTGGTTAAGACATCAAAAAGTAGGGGACTAGTCGAAGAGAAAGAAACCAAATAACAATAAGCGGTCCCGACCCTGACTGGGCCGCGGAAACATGAGGAGCACACAACAAACGAGGAGGATGATTACGGTGTCCCGAGATCCTTTATAACACCCGATGATACCGATGCCACTAAATCAACAATCGAGGAATTGGAGCAGGTCATACTGATCGAGTATCTACTAGATAGAAAGGTATACCTGGACACGGAGTTAAGTCCCAAGCTCAGGAAAAAACTTATTGATTTCCTTAAAGCTAATACCGATTGTTTTTTCTGGACCCACTTAGATATGACAGGGATCCCACCGGAGGTAACCACTCACAAGTTGTGCTTAGATCCAAAATTCCACCCGATCAAACAGAAGAGGAGGCCGCAGTCCGAGATCAAATACGCATTCATCAAATACGAGATATCTAAGCTTTTGAAAATAGGTTCCATTTAGGAAGTTAAATACCCGAATTGGATAGGTAACATAGTGTTCGTGCCTAAAAAAGGAAACAAACTTAGAATGTGTGTAGATTATAAGGACCTAAACAAGGCATGTCCAAAGGATTCAGTTCCTTTGCCTAACATCGATCGAATGATCGATGCGATATCCGGGCACGAGATACTGAGTTTTCTCGATTCCTATTCTGGGTACAACCAAATTTTGATGGACCCGGGCGACCAAGAAAAAACTTCTTTTATAGCTAAATTTGGCACGTACTATGACAACGTAATACCGTTTGGGACAGAGAATGTCGCTGCCACATATTAACGCATCGTTAATCGAATATTCCAAGAACAAATAGGAAAATAATTGGAGGTTTATATTGACGATATGTTAGGTAAGTCCATGCGATTAGAGGACCATTTTAATCATTTGCAGGAAACCTTCGACATACTAAGCAAATACAATATGAAGCTGAATCCAGAGAAGTGTACCTTCGGGGTCAGCTCATGCAAGTTACTCGGTTTCATGGTATTCAAAAGAGGAATAGATATCAACCCGGACAAGATAGAATCCATAGAAGATATTACCATAGTTGACAACGTCAAGGCAGTACAAAGATTGATCGGGCGGATAACCACATTGGGCCGATTTATTTTGAGGTTGTTCGACAAGAGCCACCATTGTTTTCATTACTAAAGAAGAAGAACGACTTATCTTGGAACCCGTAATGTCATCAGGCTTTAGAAGAACTCAAACAATACCTATAGAGCCCTCTTTTGCTACACACCCCGAACACGAACGAGTAAGTATACCTCTACTTGGCAATTTCCAAGGTAGCGGTAAGTGGTGTCCTTGTTCGGGAAGAAGAAGGTACGCAGTTTCCTATTTACTATGTTACTAGAACCCTAGGCGATGCCGAAACAAGGTATCCACACTTAGAAATATTAGCACTCGCTTTATTGAGCGCATATAGGAAATTAAAATCATACTTTCAGTGTCACCCCATATGTGTCGTGACCTCGTACCCGCTAAGGAATGTTATGTATAAACTCGAGCTCTCGGGACGACTAGCCAAATGGGCCGTAGAGATTAGCAGGTACGATATCAAATACAAACCCCGAAATGCTATAAAATCTCAAATTCTAGCAGACTTCATGGCTGACTTTACGCCGACTATGATCCCCAAGGTTGTGAAAGAATTACTGCTCTCCTTGGGGACTAGCTCGGGGGTTTGGACCCTATCCATGGATGGTTCTTTTAACGCGAAAGGGTCCGGGTTGGGAATCGTATTAAAACCACCTACGGGTAATGTAATAAGGCAATCGGCAATCTATTAGAGATGTGAAGTTGACTAACAACGAAGCCAAATATGAGGATATGATTGTAGGTCTAAAACTGGCTAAGATCCTAGGGGCTGAGGTGATCGAAGCTAAGTGTGACTCCCTCCTCGTCGTTAACCAAGTGAACGGGACGTTTGAAGTAAAAAAGGACCGGATGCGGAGACACTTGGATAAGTTGCAAGTGACCTTACACCAATTCAAGGAATGGACTCTACCGCATGTACCTCACGATCAAAATAACAAGGCCGATGTATTGTCTAATCTAGGGTCATCAGTCGACTCCAACGAATTCAATTCTGGAGCAGTAGTGCAATTGATGAACTCAGTGATAGAGGAAGGTCACGCCGAGGTAAACTCAATAAGCTTGACTTGGGATTGAAGAAAAAAATACATAGACTACCTTTAGAATGGGAAATTGTAGTCAGATCCCAAGGAATCGAGGGCCCTACGTATTAAGGCTGCCAGGTTTGGCTTGGTTAGTAGAAAATTACATCGAACATCATTTTTTGTGCCGTTAGCAAGGTGCTTGGGCCAGGGGGAGACTGACTACGTGATGAGGGAAGTACACGAGGGTACTTATGGAAACTATTTGGGAGCGGAATCCTTGGTTCGGAAATTGATCAGAGTCGATTATTACTGGAATGAGATGGAAAAGGATGCGAAAGACTTCATTCAAAAGTGTAATGAATGCTAGAGACACGCCTCGATAATTTACCAACCGGGGGAGATGCTTCACCCGGTCCTGTCCCCCTGGTCGTTCATGAAATGAGAAATGGACATTGTCGATCCCTTGCCATGGGCACCCGGCAAAGCCCAATACATATTACTTATGACCGATTATTTTTCCAAGTGGGTAGAAGCACATGTATTTGAGAAGGTTTGGGAAAAAGAGGTCATTGACTTTATCTTGGATCATATAATATGCCGGTTCGGGATACCGACCGAGATAACTTGCGACAACAGGAGGTAGCTCATTGGTGTCAAGGTTAGTTAGTTTTTCGAAGACCACAAAATCAAAAAAAAATTATCGACGCCCTACCACCCAAGCAAGAACGGTAAAGCGGAATCAACAAATAAAACTATACTCCAGAACCTGAAGAAGGAATTGACCTACTCAAAAGGGAAACAAAAAGATTTTTTTTCCCGAGGTCTTATGGGCAGATCGAATGACTTCGAACTCCAGCACCAATGAAACACCGTTTTCTTTAGTCTACGACGTGAAATCCCTGATTTCGGTAAAGGTAGGAGAACCGAGCCTAACATTCCAATACGCTATGGAGACATCAAATGACGAGGCCATGGCCACGAGCTTAAATTTAGCATATGAAAGGCGGGAAGCCGCCCTAGTCCGGTAAGCGGCCCAAAAGCAACGAATGGGGAGATACTACAAGCGAAGGGCAAACCTTCAACACTTTCGAGTCGTGGACTTGGTATTGAGGAAATTTACACTGCATACCAAGAATCCGAATGACGGAAAACTAGTACCGAACAGTAAAGGACCGTACAAAGTCACTAGTATAATTGGGAAAGGCTCATACAAGCTCGAGTCCGGGAACGGTGTACAACTACCCAACAACTAGAATGTGGCACACCTAAAGCGGTACTACTGCTAAGGTATGAACATAATTTCCTTTGTAGTTTATTACTATTTGAACTAACCTTTGCAGGTACTCGGTTGAGGTCAAATCTAAGGATTAGGTCTGAAAGCACGTGTTGTACTCTTTTTTCCTTGGACCGATTTTTTCCCAAAGTTTTTAACGAGGAAACAGTAAAATGTGTTACCCTAGTTTTGAAGATTGTCCTGAGGCCGGGACTGCAGACCACCCGTATTAGACCAATAGTATTTGAGCCCTCACAAGTTCAGTCTCAAAAACTAAGGGGCCATCATACCCTAAGTCAAGATCCTGAGTTTGGAAATTAAGAAGGCATTTTTTATTCGATATTGAAAGCCAAGGATTGAATATTAGAATTAATTGTAAGGGTTAAACGATCAAACGAACTGTGTCCGTGTAACTCATTCTCGCCATGACAGAAACGTTTTGTACCTTCGGTTATGTACTCTACAGTCAAAGTAATAAAGTAGTTTTCATTCTATGTTTCATCAGTTCACATTTGCACCAGAGACATTACCGTTAATTTACTTAGAGTAAATATTGGGTTCAGAACCCTTAAGCCTACGGGCCTCCCCAAACCGGGGACTGCTACCCGACAATAAGATCGGGGAATTCGGGCTATCAAACTCAGAAGGCAACAAGCCTATTAGGCAGGGCCCAAAAAAATAAAGGCTACGGCCAACTTAAACGGCTTGGAGATGTCTAAGTCCGTACAAGAAAAGTAAGGTCCTTACACGTTGTTTAATCTATGAAAACTTACTTCAGACCCGACCATGAAAATAGCCAACTTCGACAAAGAATAATCGTGTCCGGTTAAAACTTTAAAATATTTTAACAAAGACTCCATTTTTTATCGAATCTTCCGAAGTGAAAGCAACTCCGAATTGTTACTTAACCCAGGCCTCATCCGGGCTTTGGGGGAACGAACAGTTTAAGTTATGTCAAATTCTATGCTAAAGCATCGATGACATATTTTAAAGACTAAAACACAAGTTAGAAGCCGTGAACATAAGCAAATACTGAAAAATAAAGGACACAATGTATATCTGAAGAGAAAATTTTTATATACATAAAGGTATTTACAAAGGCACCGTAAAATGACCCTAGAATACAAAAATATATAGCTACAAAGAAAAAACAAAAACAAACTAAGACATTTCCTGCCTAATCCCAATCGGAGCCCGACTCACTGCCCGAACCCTCGGGCTGGTATCTGTCTTTGGCCTCGGCCTCTTTGCCACTCTGATCTCGGCCGCTAGTTCGAAACCCCAGGCATGTATCTCCTCAAGGGTCTCCCTCTGGGACAACCACTTCACATACTCAGCCTTTGTTATCATACGGGCCTCGACTACCTCTACATCATTCGTATACTGGGCCAACATGTCCCGAACTTCGGAGGCCTCATCCGAAGTGGCGTCCAACATGGACTTCAGTGTAGTGTATTCCTGGCCGAGAGAATCACGTTTCGTGATGGTCAAATCTAGTTGAGCTCGGAGCTGATCATTTAGCCGAGACTATTTGTCGGCTTTATCATTCATCACCCGAAGTTGATCCTTGGTCAATGCCAAATCCTCTTTGGTGGCATCCCGCTCCGAGGCCATGAGATCCATTTTGCTCCTTAACTCCTCGGTTGAGGATTTGACGTCAGTCATTTCAATCGTAAGCTGGTCGATCAGATCTATCTTCTCTTGGACCTGTGAGGTTGTGGCATTAGCAGTTGCGCTTAGCCTCTCATTATTAATCTCAAACACTCTTACCTTTTTGACCAAAAGGTCATGTTCCCATTTCACCTTCGAGGCCTCCTTCTGAGCTTTTTCCAGCTCGGCTTGGAGAAGGAGTGGTCCTTGAGGACCTCGTCTTTTTACTCACTAAGAGCTTTGTAAATATCCTTCTACAGGATATGTTCCTTGATCTCAAACTCAAGATGATCAACCTCCATCCGAGACCGGTGGAAGCTCTCATGATGAAGCACCGAGTCTTAAGGAATATAAATGTTGGAATCATTAAAATATGCTAAGGCAAAATGAACTCTTGAAAGATATAAGGAAAGGGGAACATACCATGTTCAGTGCCTATTGTGACTCATTTAAAAGGCTAGACATGTCCACTTCGTTCATCTTCACTTGGTCATCTTCGGTTACCAAGCAACGAAGCTAGCCGGCCATGCCAACCGGCCCGAATATCGCCCTGTATCTGTCGGTATCGTAAACACGATCGTCCTCTTATGGTCGGGATCCACGCTCAAGGTGGGGAACTACTTCACAAGCTTTGGTCTTGAGCTCAGCCTATCTGACCCCGGCATCACGTCCATTCTTGGGATCTCCAGGTGGCCAAAGCTGGAGTAGTCCTCTAGCGCACCTACATCCGTATCTTCAAAAATAGGTTGAGGGCCTCATCCGTGGCCCGTGACTCCTCGGTCGGCATTTCTCTAACACACCAGGCCTCATCAAAAAGAGACTCTGTGTGAGAAGGAGACTCCGAAAAGTCAATGACGTTGACGACTTCATTCGGTACCGGAGTATCTTCTCGAGAGGCTGTAGCCATAGGCTTTTCCTCAAGATCCCGAATTAAAGAGGGTTCGGCCTTATGGTAACCTCCCTCCGGTGCTGCCTATTTTTTTGAGATGACGGCTGACTCATGGATGACAAACTCTGTTCCGTCATCTTCTGAGCCGGAAAAGAGAATCAGGGTCTGGTACCCTAGCTCGAGTACTCTTCTTAGTACTCTTTCGGACCCTGAACGTAGCCATTTTTTTCTTGGCCTCGGCGGGAGCGTCCGAGGGGTCAGAAGAACTTTTTCTTCTCTTTTTTCTCCTCCTTCTTCATAACGGCCTCGGCGGCAGGCTATCCCCATGCGAAGGTTACAGATAGGGACGAGACCGCATTCTCGTCCACTGCTCGAAGCTCGGTAGTCTTGGGTAAACCTGTGAAACGAAGAAAGGAACTTACCCAAAATGACAGCGAAAAGAAAGGGAAATTCAATCAGTAGAAGAAGAATACTCACCATGGGAACGAGCCTCCCATTTGCCCATTGAAAGTTTGCGCCACTCGCGTTCGGAGTATGTCAATTGTTTTCAGATCACCTCGACCTACTCCTTGAAATGGGGGAATGCATTGGGGACTTGGGTGACCGCTGCATAATGAGAAAGCCGCGCAATGAGAAAAAAGAATAAATTCAAAGGATTATTTTAACAACTTAAGTAGAGATGAAGTTATGTGTTAGGTTCCACTTCTCAGGGAATGACAGGAACTCAAAGGGGATGAGATCATCGGTCTTCACCCGAATGAATCTCCCCTGCTAGCCTCGATCCCTGTCTTCATCAATGCTCGAGAAGGGAGCCATCTTTGCCCAACAAGCAAGCTTGATTAACCCCCCTCGGAGAATTCGGGGCTCCTCCGTGTTGTTGACAAAGTGACGAAAGAGGATCACGATCCTCCAAAATGATGGGTGGATCTGCCCGAGGCAGACCTCATACCTTTTGCAGAAATCAAGGACTATCATATCCAGTGGGCCAAGCGTGAAGGGTTACGTATAAACGCTTATGTACCTCTCCACGTGCGTGGTGATGTCTTCATCGGGACCGGGGATGACTACTTCCTTGCCTTCCCACTTTCAGTCCTCCCAAACCATCGTGAACGTGTCTTCGGTGATGGAGCAAATATACCTCCACACCTTTTTACCATGATCCCCTTGTTTGGAGGCCTTCTCGACCTTAAAATCATTGTCTATGGAACAGCCCCCGAGAATAAATTCTTTGAGGGGAGGTTTCAAGGCTGCTAATGGAAGGATCGCTTCGACATCAACATCCATGGTAAAGTTGAAGGAGCGGTAATTTGAGGCATAAACTTCGAGGTTTTTGCCATCGATATCTGGGAATAAGAAGGTTTGAAGATGGGTATGAATATTTGAAGGTCAAACTTGAAGATTCAAATAAGAAATATGAAGATTTGAAGATTGAGGATGAAGAAATGAAAATGTGAAGAACAATATATGAAGATTTTAAGGAATTATGAGCAAGTGAAAAGTTCGGGGTAACTTAAGAAGATTTGAAATTGGAAACTAAAAAGGTGAAAAAAGTGAACCGAAACTTTTATAGTAGGAAAATAGTTAATACGTGACGCTTTGCATTCGAGGATGGTCAACCAGCGAATGACACGTGTCCGAAGTTAGAATGACACGACTAATGGAGAGTTTCACTAACTCATCGATCCGATTGTAGCGTACGGAGGAAGGAACTGGGGTTAATGTTTCACTTCTCGTCATTTCTATAAATCTGCTCTCCGAAAAGTGAGGGGACTATCTGTGTGCGGGTAAAATCGGGGATAAAGGTTACCCCCAATTTTTCGGTAAAGATACGAGAGGATAGTGCAACCCGATATGACTTCGGGTAGTGCCTAGGGCTTTCACAAACCAGAACCTGGGGAAGAGAAATGGTGCGCCTAAGACCAGACATGGTCAAGCGTTGAGCTCGAATAAAGTGAAGAACCGAGGGCTAAGAGAAAGGCAGTTAGACAGAACAAACGGTGGGCCGAAATATCCGCCCACCACAGGATATTGCAGCGCAAATCTCTCCCGGTATCAACTGTGTAATAATGTTTACTGGAAGCCAAAGATCTTTATCTTACTTAGACTTGTACTAGGAGTGAAACTCCCCTACTATATAAAGGAGAGAACTTTTATATTTTAAGAACCGTTGTTGACACGTATATCAAAGAAATAATGCTAATATTTATCCTTTAGCTATTAATCAAAGTGTTCTTCAGCTGCTTGCTTATTAAGTTGTAACCGAGCTCGTTCAGAGGGCTGAATCAGAACCGATTTCCAGACGTCCATTGCAAAGCTAGATATATTCATCCATTACTTTTGGTTTGATCGCTATCATTTCCTTTAATTCCATTATTTATTGTTCATAGTTCATTCATGTTAAATTAAACAACATATCCTTTAACCGCGTATAAATTCAATTGTTACACTTTTTTGGGTAAACGCTCATTTTTTGGATAAACATATATAATAAGAGGTTTTAACATATTAACACTGACAATATAAAGATTATCCGTGTAATATAATTTAATTTAATCTGTTCTAGAAGATTGTCTATCTTATTTTTCAAGTGACTAGTTTCATTAAACATTGGCAGTTATCTGTAATTATTTTAGGTAACTTGATAGTGTAAAAAGCTTTTTACACTACCAATATTAGAAATTAAATTTATTAAATGTAAGTTGTGACATACCTGTCTTACAAAACCTTCAAGAGTGGAAAGTTTGTTGATGGAAAGGGCCAAATACAAAACCTTCAAGAGTGGAAAGTTTGTTGATGGAAAGGGTCATTTGGCCCATGTAGTTAGCCATGTTGTGAGAGAAATTAGCCAATGCATCAGAGATAATTGTGTCTGAAAGAGACTGATTCAGAGCTTCCAGCCCTTGTGAAAGGGCATCCTCAGCTTTTTGTGTTGATTGTTGTAACCCACAAATTGTTCTTCTGTTAATGGCTCAATATGACTTAGGATAATCTAATCATGCATCATTAGACACAACAAACCGAGATTAATCAGCTTATCCCGACATATACATGCATAAAACTCCAAAATATACACCTAATATTCATCCATATATAAGGTAGAAATTACAAAAATGAAAGATCACAGAAAGTAGTAGTAACTGACATGTATTTATGGTACGGTTGAGTAGGAAAAATAGCTAACACGATCCTATAAGTGAATGCTGCGGAATCTCTCTTTACGTTACATACTACTAATATTCTTCCTAGCTGAGAAACAGAAACGAGGAAAAAAAGAAAGACAAAAAAGCACAGATTTATATTTCGAAATCTAGGGCTTGAAGTTTGGATGATTCTTTAATACTATCGATTATGGTGTCTGTTTTCTTTTATTATCTCTTTTTGTCACGACACAATTTCTCCTATAGGCCGTGATGGCACCCAACATCGCCGCTAGACAAGCCAACGGTGAACTAACTACGTGATTACCCCTTTTAATAGGTTTTCAAGAAATTAAATTTCACTTATTAAGAGATTTAAAAAGTAGAAGGTTTAATAAATAAAACGAAAGCAACTGAGTGCAATCATAGATATATAAATATTTCAAAACCATAAAGTCTACTAGAGTGTATGTCAAGATCTCGTGTCACAAGTGTATGAGCACTACTAGAATATACAAAACTCTAACTATTGTATGAAATAACATAGATGGAAAATAAGTACAAAAGAAAGGCACTAGGTGCTGTAGAATGGCTCAGGAAGTAGCTCACCACTAAGCCTCAAGGTATCGGGGATGAGCGCCGGTGTGACCGCCAGATACACCTGCCTCAGATCCTGCACGGTTAGTGCAGAAGTGTAGCGGGAGTACATAACTAATGTACTCAAAGCTAATGTACAACGAAACACAATTTTTATTAACGGTCAAGTAACCCGCCAAAACTTAAGTAAATGAAATTCGGTCTTTTACAATTCCTCTAACAAGTTCCAATATAATTTAGGTACTTTAATTAGCAAGTAGGGTGCAAACATTACAAGTATTTCATGATTTGGGTTCTAAACTATCCGGGCACAAGTATAATTAGTAGCTACGCACGGACCCTCGTCACCTCATGCGTACGTAGCCCCCCATAATTAGAAGTAAATAGCAATTTAAATCACCTATGGGGTAAATTCCCTCTTACAAGGTTTAGGCAAGAGACTTACCTTATCTCAAAGCTCGCTTTCCGACCTCAAATTCACCCTAAAACCTCAACTCGGTGCCGATCAATCCGAAACCAGTCAAATAATGTATAAACTAATCAATATACGCTCAAAAGTAAATGATTTAGCTATTAGAGTAATTACCCAACCCAAATTGGAAGATTCTTAAAATTCACCCCAAGGCTCACATGCCCGGATTCCGAAATATTTTGAAGAAAGTTGTTACCCATAACCTCACGAACTCAAATATATAATTTTGACTCAATCCCATAACCATTTTCATGGGTAAATCTCATTTTTATCAAAACCTAGGGTTATTCATCTAAACCCATAATTTTCACGAATTTTCATATAAACATCTACGCATAATCTATGTATTTAACTTATATTGGATAGAAATTATTTACTTCCAATAGCTAGGTGGAAATATCTCTCTAGGAAGCTCCAAAATCGCCCCAAGAAGTGAAATAAATGAACCTAAAATTACCTTAAGTTAGAAATAAATGGACCTCACTGCCTTCAGGACTTTTGCATTTGCGGTCCTTGGGCCGCATTTGCGGAAGGTTCATCGCAGATGCGGTCCTCTCTTGGCTGGCCTAAGTTCGCATCTACGCAAGAATGGCTCACTTCTGTGAGCCCGCTCCTGCGGCGCTCGAGCCGCATCTGCGACCATCCTCGCTTCTACGGTCCCTTGACCGCTTCTGCGGTCGCGCATCTGCGCCCACGCGTCCGCATCTGCGATTTCTGGGCTGCCTATGCTAGGCCCATTCTGCGACTGCTGGCTCGCTTCTGTGAACTCGCACCTGCGACTGGACCTCCACAGGTGTGATTGCACCAGAAGTTGGGTGCTTCAGCTATCCAACTAAGGCCAAATGACTTCTGTGCATCGTTACAATGGCATCCAGGGCCCCCGAGGCCCAGCCCAAACGTACCAACAAGTTTGAAATCATTAAAAACGGACTCGTACGCACCCTCGGAACACAGATAGCAAAATTAAAACTAAGAATCATATGCCAAAACCAATAAAATCAACTTATGAACTTCAAGTTCTTCCAACTTACTCCGAACGTGCCGAATCATACTTAAACTATTCGGAATGACTCCAAATTTTGCGTGCAAGTCTTTAATCACCATACGGAACTATTCTCAGGCTCGGAATCTCAATTGGACCTCGATAATACCAAATCCTACTTCAAACAAAATTTAAAGGACTTTAAAACCTTCAATGTGCCAACTTCCAATATTAAGCACTGAAATGCTCCTGGGTCATCCAAAACCTGATCCGAACATACGCCTAAGTCCAAAATCATCATACGAACCTACTGGAACCGTCAAATTCCAGTTCCGAGGTCGTTTACTTAAAACGTTGACTCAAGTCGAACTTAGCCTTTTTTAGCCAACCTTAAGGAACCAAGTGTTCCGATTTCAACCCGAACCCTTCCAAATCCCAAACTAACCATCCCCGCAAGTCATAAAACAGTAAAAGCACATATGAGAAGTCTTATTTAGGGGTAGGGGTATCTAGAAAGTAAAACAACCGGTCGGGTCGTTACATTCTCCACCTCTTAAACAAACATTTATCCTCGAACGTGTCTAGAATCATACCTGGAGTGCTGAATAAGTGTGGATATCTGCTCCGCATGTCCTCCTCGGCCTCCCAAGTCACCTCCTCGACTTGTTGGCCACTCCACTACACTTTTACCACAAAACTCTTCTTGGACCTCAACTGGCGAACCTGCCTGTCAACAATGGCAAGCGGCTCCTCCTCATAGGCCAAGCTCTCATCTAGCTGATCCGTACTGAAGTCTAACACATGTAACCTGTCGGCATGATACCTCCGGAGCATAGACACATGAAAAACCGGATGAACTCCTGATAGACTGGGAGGCAAAGCAAGCTCATAAGCAACCTCCCCAACTCGTCTCAACACCTCAAATGGAGCTATAAACCTTGGGCTCAACTTGCCCTTCTTGTCGAACCTCGTGATTCCCTTCATCGGTGAGACCTTCAAGAGACCTTCTTGCCTACCATAAATGATAAACCAAGCGCCTTCTGGTCTGTGTAACTCTTCTGTCTAGACTGTGTTGTGCGAAGCCGTTCCTGAATCAACTTTACCTTTTCCAAGGCATCCTTCACTAAATCAGTACCGTATAACTTAGCCTCACCGGGCTCAAACCATCCGATGGGCGAACGACATCGCCAGCTATATAAAGCCTTAAATGGAGCCATCTCGATGCTGGACTGATAACTGTTGTTGTAAGCAAACTCGGCCAAAGGCAAGAATTGATCCCACTGCACTCCAAAGCCAATCACACATGCTCTGAGCATATCCTCCAAGATCTGAATTATCCGCTCTACTGCCCGTCGATCTGTGGATGAAAGGCTGTGTTGAGCTCTACCCAGGTCCCAAACTCACTCTGTACTGCCCTCCAGAAATGCGAAGTAAACTGAGAGCCTCTATCTGATATAATGGAGACAGGCACATCGTGCAACCGGCAATCTCCTGAATGTAAATATGAGCCAACCTCTCTAAAGAATACGTGGTAACAACTGGAATGAAGTGTGTCGACTTGGTCAACCTGTCGATAATCACCCAAACTTCATCAAACTCCTGCAAGGTCCGCGGCAACCCAACTATGAAGTCCATAGTAATGCACTCCCATTTCCACTCAGGTATAGTCATCTGCTGAAGTAGGCCACCTGGCCTCTGATGCTTATACTTAACTTGCTGGCAATTAAGGTACCTCACTACATACTCAACTATGTCCTTCTTCATTCGCCGCCACCAATAATGTTGCCTCAGGTCACGATACATCTTTGTAGCACCTGGATGAATAGAATACCGAGAACTGTGTGACTCCTCTAGGATATTCTCCCTCAATCCATCAACATTAGGAACACATAGGCGACACTGGAGTCGTAGAACACCATCCTCACTGATGGTAACCTCCTTGGCACCACCCTGTAGAACCGTCTCTCTGAGAATCAACAAGTGCGGATCATCAAACTGGCGAGCCTTGATTTGCTCGAATAGTGAAGACTGGGCGACAACGCATGTAAGAACTCTGCTGGGCTCTAAAATATCCAACCTCACAAGTTTGTTAGCCAAGGACTGAATGTCCATAACTAGTGGCCTCTCCTCCACTGAAATGAATGCCAAACTATCCATACTCTCCGCCTTTCTGCTCAAGGCATCTACAACTACATCCGCCTTGCACCGATGATAAAGGATGGTAATATCATAATCTTTTAGTAACTCGAGCCACCTACGCTGCCTCAAATTGAGATCCCTCTGCTTCAACAAATGCTGCAAGCTGCGATGATCGGTGTAAACCTCACAGGACACCTTATAAACATAACGCCTCTAGATCTTAAGTGCATGAACAATCGCAGCCAACTCCAAATTGTGTACAAGGTAACTCTTCTCATGGAGCTTCAGCTGACATGAAGCATATGCAATAACTCACCCCTCATGCATCAATCATAACCCAAACTAATGCGTGAAGCGTCAATAAACACAGTATACATCCCTATACAGGAAGGAAACACTAATACTTGTGTTAAAGTCAATGCAGTCTTGAGCTTTTGATAGCTCGCCTCACAATCACCGGACCATCGGAATAGAGAACCCTTCTAGGTCAATCTAGTCAAAAGTGATGCAATAGATAAAAATTCCTCCATAAACCGATGATAATAACCTTCTAACCCTAGGAAGCTCCTGATCTCAGTCGTTGTGGTAGGGTGAGGCCAACTCTGGACTGCCTCGATCTTCTTGGGATCTACTTTAATACCCTCGCCTGATACTACTTGACCCAAGAATGCCACAGAATCTAACTAGAACTCACACTTGGAGAACTTAGCATAGAGCTTTTGTTCCTGCAAGGTCTGAAGCACCACTCTCAGATATTGCTCGTGCTCCTCCATGCTACGCGAGCATATCAAATCAATATATGGCCTGAACACCCGGTTCATCAAATTCATAAATGCCGTCGGGGCCTTAGTCAAACCGAAGGACATCACTAGAAACTCATAATGGCCATATCTAGTACGGAAAGCCATCTTCGGAACATCGGAATCCCGAATCTTCAGCTGATGGTACCCCGATCTCAAGTCGATCTTTGAGAACACCCTAGCACCATGCAACTAGTCAAACAAATCATCTACATGGAACCGGGTACTTGTTCTTAATGGTAACTTTGTTCAACTGGTGGTAATCAATGCACATCCGCATAGTTGCCATCTTTCTTCTTCACAAATAATACTGGTGCACCCCAAGGCGATACAATCGGTCTGACGAACCCCTTTGCCAGCAACTCCTAGAGTTGTTCCTTCAATTCCTTTAACTCTCTCGGAGTCATGCAGTACAGTAGAATAGAGATAGGCTTGGTACTTGGAGCCAAATCAATACAGAAATCAATATCACGATCGGGTGGCATGCTTGGAAGATCAGAAGGAAACACATCGGAGAACTCCCAGACCACATGCACTAAATCAATCGCCGGAGTCTCTGCAATAGTATCTCGAACATAAGCTATATATGCCAAACAACCCTTCTCGACCATGTGTCGAGCCTTCAAAAAGGAGATAACCCGATTGGGTGTACTGACAGACGAACTCTTCCACCCCAATGTAGGCAACTATGGCATCGCCAAGGTAACAGTCTTGGCATGGCAATCATGGATGGCGTGATATGGAGACAACCAATCCATGCTTAGGATTACCTCAAAGTCGGTCATATCGAGCAACAGAAGATCCGCTCGAGTACCATAACCACATAAAGTAACAATGCAGGACCGATAGATCTGATCCACGACAACAGAATCGCCCACTGGTATGGACACATAAACATGAGTACCCAAGGACTCATGAGGAACTCCCAAGAAATGAGCAAACAGAGATGAAACATATAAATATGTAGACCCTATATCAAATAGTACCGAAGCATTCCTACCGCAGACAGAAATAATTCATGTGATCACGGCATCTAAGGCTACTACATCTGGTTTGGCTGGGAAGGCATAGAATCTGGCCTCCACCTCTAGGACAGCCCTACCCACCTGCCCTTTGCCTCTGGGTGGCCGGACAGCTGGTGGGGTAACTGGTGCTGGAATCATAGGTTGTTGACCCTGCTGCACTGCCTTTCCCCGAAGCCTGGGGCAGAACCTCCGCATATGACTAAGGTCCCCGCACTCGAAACAACCTCTCAGTACGGTGGGCTGCTGACCTGAAGTCTGACCCTAATGTCATAAATACCCACTGAAGGATCTCTAAATAGCTAGCGGGTGATAAGAACTCTCTACATGGCACTGAAATAAGGTCACACTGGAGCACCCCGAGGAGGCGGCAATACTGGATTTGTGGGCCTGCTAGACTGACCCCTCACGAACTGACCCCTGCCCCAAACCGGGGCACCACTGAACTCTCCAGAATATCAAAACCACTTATCCCTCATCGCCTGCTCTCGGCTCCGTTGACGGACACCCTCGATCCTCCGAGCTATCTCCACAACTAGCCCGTAAAAAGTGCCCATCTCCACCTCTCGTTCCATAGTGGCCTGGATGCCAGAGTGCAAACCGGCAACAAATCTATGTACTCTCTCTCTCCATCGGTAGGAAGTATCATAAGTGCATGGCGAGATAACTCATAGAACCTCGCCTCATAGTCGGTCACAGACATCTGACCCTACTGGAGCTGCTTGAACTAAAATCGCAACTCTTCCCTCTGAGAGGGTGGAATATACCTATCCAAGAAAAGGAGTGTGAACTGATCCCAAGTCATGAGAGGAGAACCTGTTGGTCCGCCAAGAAGATATGACTACCACCACCTACAGGCCCTACCCTCCAGCTAGAAAGTAGTAAAATCCACCCCATGGGACTCCAATATCCTCATGTTGTGCAGTCTTTCCTTGCACCGATAAATAATGTCCTGGGGGTCCTCATGTCACTCACCTCTAAAGACAAGAGGGTGTAGCCTGTTCCATCGGTCCAATAGCTTATGGGGATTGCCGGTCGCAGCTGGTCTGGGCTCAGGTATAGCTGCTGCAACTGCCTGGGCTCCGCCCATGGGTAGTGCGCTCGGGATCTGATATACGGCAGTTGCATGCCCTGGAGCCTGAGTGGTAGGGGTCTGTGCTCCCGCTCCCGCCTAAAATGTGGCTGGGTCTATTAGAAATAAACAAGCGTGAGTCATAGAATCCATGAACCGCAGCATATGGTCCATGACTTCCTAGAATCTCGGTGCAGACATGAAATCCACCGGGGCTGGCTTTTCTGCAGACACCTCGCCATGCTCCTCAATAATAGGATCCTCTACCGGTTCCTCTGGTGGCATGACTGGAACAACTCTAGGACGCCCTCGTCCTCTACCATGAGTTGTATTCCTCCCCCGGCCTCTGCCTCGGCCTCTAGCAATAGGGGGAGCAGCTCCTCCATGATCAGGTACATCTACCGTGCGCGTTCTCACTATCTGTGATAGAATAAGAGAATGACACTTATCACAACATCAACTTCACAATAGGAGATGGAGAAAATAGTAGTTTCCTAACACCCTACAGCCTCTCGAAGATAAGTACGGGCATCTCCATACCGATCTGTAAGACTATATTAGGCCTGGTCATAACTTGTGATACCAACGTGAACCTAGTATTATGATACCATGTTGTCATGACCCAATTTCTCCTATAGGCCATGATGACGCCCAACGTCGCCGCTAGGCAAGCCAACGGTGAACTAACTATGTGATTACTCCTTTTAATATGTTTCCAAGTAATTAAATTCCATTTATTAAGAGATTTAAGAAATAGAAGATTTAATAAATAAAACAAAAGCAACTGAGTGCAATCATAGATATATAAATATTCCAAAACCATAAAGTCTACTAGAGTATGTGCCAAGACCTGGTGTTACAAGTGTATGAGCATTAATAGAATATACAAAACTCTAACTAATGTTTGAAATAACATAGACAGAAAATAAGTATAAAAGAAATGCTCTAAGTCTTGCAGAACGGCTTAGGAAGCAGCTCACCACTAGGCCTCAGGGTATTGGGGATGCGCGCCGGTGTGACCGCCAAATGCACCTGCCTTAGATCCTGCACGGTTAGTGCAGAAGTGTAGCGTGTGTGCATAAATAACATGTACCCAGTAAGTGTCAAGTCTAACCTCGAAGAAGTAGTGACGAGGGGTCCACATCGACACTTACTATGGACTAACAGTAAAGAAATATAAAATTTTAAATGAGCATAGGTTATGTTAATAATAATAATAACTCAATAACAAGCAGAAAGTAAATAATTCTTTCACACATGGTAAGTTCCAAATAAATTTGTGTCTTTTATAATTTTTGCCTCTCAAAACAGGAAAAGATATCAAATATATAATTACACTTCGAGTGTTATCACGCACGATTATGCTGAGGTCATACGACCCTATCCAGAATAATGTGTACACTACCGAGGGTCGAGCGGTAAAATTCATAGATGCATCTTTTACATTAACGGTCAAGTAACCTGCCAAAACTCAAGTAAGTGAAATTCAGTCTTTACAATTTCTCTAACAAGTTTCAATGTAATTTAGGTACTTAGCAAGTAGGGTGCAAACATTACAAGTATTTCATGATTCAGGTCCTAAACTACCTGGACACAAGCATAATTAGTAGTTATGTACGGACTCTCGTCATCTCGTGCGTACGTAGTCCCCCATTATTAGAAGCAAATAGCAATTTAAATCACCTATGGGGTAAATTCTCTCTTACAAGGTTAGGCAACAGACTTACTTTGTTTCAACGCTCGCTTTCCAACCTCAAATTCACGCTAAAGCCTCAACTTAGTGCCGAACAATCCGAAACTAGTCAAATATTGTATAAACTAATCAATATACGCTCAAAAGTAAATGATTTAGCTATTAGAGTAATTACCCAACCCAAATTGGAAGATTCCTAAAATTCTCCATTGGGCCCACGTGCCCGGATTCTAGAAAGTTTTATCAAAACCTAGGGTTATTCATCTAAACCCATAATTTTCACAAATTTTTATGTTAAAATCTACCCATAATCTATGTATTTAACTTACATTGGATAGAAATTACTTACCTCCAATAGCTAGGTGGAAATCTCTCTCGAGAAATCTCCAAAATCACCCCAAGAAGTGAAATAAATGAACCAAAAATGACCTAAGTCCGAAATAAATGGACCTCACTGCCTCCAGAACTTTCGATTTTGCGGTCCCTAGGCCACATCTGCGGAAGGTTCATCGCAGATGCGGTCCTCTCTTGGATGGCCTAAGTCCGCATCTGCGGAAGAATGGCTTGCTTCTGCTAGCCCGCTCCTGCGGCGATCGAGCCGCACCTGCGGTCATCCTCGCTTCTGCGGTACCTTGACCGCTTCTGCGGTCACGCATCTGTGCCCACGCGTCCGCATCTGTGATTTCTGGGCTGCCTATGCCGGACCGCTTCTGCGACTGCTAGCTCACTTCTATGAGCTCGCACCTACGGCTGGCCTTCCGCAAGTGCGATTGCACCAGAAGCTGGGTGCTTTAGCTATCCAACTAAGGCCAAATAACTTTCGCGCATCGTCCGAATGCCATCTGGGGGCCCCGAGACCCCGCCCAAATATACCAACAAGTTTGAAATCATAAAACGGACTTGCTCGCACCCTCGGAACACAGATAATAATATTAGAACTAAGAATCATACGCCAAAACCAATAAAATCAACTTATGATCTTCAAGTTCTTCCAACTTACTCTGAATGCGCCGAATCATACTTAAACTATTCGGATTGACTCCAAATTTAACGTGCTAGTTTTAAATCATCATACCGAACTATTCTCAGGCTCGGAATCACAATTAGACTTTGATAACACCAAATCCTACTTCAAACCAAATTTAAAGGACTTTAAAACCTTCAATGTGCCAACTTCCAATATTAAGCGTCGAAACGCTCCCGAGTCATCCCAAACCCGATCCGAACATACGCCCAAGTCCAAAATCATCATACGAACCTATTGGAATTATTAAATTCCGGTTTTGAGG
Organism: Nicotiana tabacum; assembly: GCF_000715075.1. NCBI lineage: Eukaryota > Viridiplantae > Streptophyta > Magnoliopsida > Solanales > Solanaceae > Nicotiana > Nicotiana tabacum. The sequence goes on along the minus strand of NC_134094.1, from coordinate 84,921,021 downwards.
TCGTTTACTAAAAATATTGACTCAAGTCGAACTTAGCCCTTTTGAGCCAACTTTCAGGAATCAAGTATTCCGATTTCAACCCGAACCTTTCCAAATCCCGAACTAACCATCCCCGTAAGTCATAAAACTATAAAAGTACATACGGGAAGTCTTATTTATGAGAACGAGGATCTAGAAAAAAAAATGATCGGTCGGGTCGTTACACTTTTAATTAACTTATAATAAGAGAGAGGAAAAACATTATACTGCCAGTGCACTTTAGTTGTACCTGTCCTAAAATAATGTCACTTTTTTCTCTTCTCAACATTCAAATTGTGAGGACTTTGACCAACATTTAACATGTATGTTTTCATAAGAATCACATATTATAGAACTTTTCATATAGTTTTCGAATATTAAAATTTTAATTTTAAAACATTAAATTAATCTAACGCAATTTAGCTTCAAATATGCATCAAATTGACTCTCAAAAAGAAAACTATAATTAACTAGTATATATTTCGAGATAGAGGGAGTAGTTGTAAGGCCCCGTTAAAAAGGTTTCCTAACAATTAAAGATTTTAAAGTGAGCTAACGGTATTCGGGAATAACGTATTCGAGTATTAAAGGAGACCCATGGGATAGAACCATATCATTTTGAAATAATGTATTTAAGGTGTGTTGGAACATACTAAGGAGTTTTGTGAATGGCAAGAACTTATGTGGAACAAGTTGGATATATTAAGTGGAAAGGATATTTCAATTAGCACAAGACCCGACTTCAAACAAATAGAACTCCCAAAATATAAAGACTTATGTGGTGATATACCTATTAAATTAAATCCCTCTGAGTCTAGTTTCTAACGCATCAAATCGTTTGTCATTTGGATATGTATACAGAAAGTTATGGATATTTTACCGGACCTATACCATATGCGCGCCCAGATGCGTGACCGCGCATATTAGAGGGTATTCTGCCTTGTGTGTGCGTCCAGATGCGCGGTCACTTTCCCAGTTGCGCGGCCATGCACGTAGGAGCCCACTAAATACCCCTAAGGTCGGGTAGAGAGAGGGGCTAAGTCATTTCTTCAAGACTAGGTCTTTCTCTCCATCACCCATCGACGAAGGCTTCCAATACACACCTAAGGTGAGTTTTTAAGTGTGTTTTATGAGGATTTCACTTCTCAATCACTAGTTACAATAAGGTTTTGATTGGATTCCATAGGATTTCTTCAAAATCTCAATAACACCCCAAAAGTTGTCTTTCAAGATTTGGTCTACAAGAGGTATGTCTACCATCTCTAACTAATTCATAGTGATTATTTATGAATGAAATATGTGTTAGGACTTATGGGATGGTGATTGGAAGCCACAAATGCCTTAACCTACATTGTGTTGGTATTGTAGAAATTGTAAAATGAATTAATTGATAACATTTATGGGTTGGGAGTAAAGTGTTGGGAATGCATGTGCTAATGGAAGTTGTGAGGTGAATCATTGGTGTGGAAGGTGGTTGTTAGTGAAGAAATTCCATGGGAGGAGGTTGTAAACAGATATGCACACTAGATGTTTGATAAAAAGTCTAAATGACTTAAAGTATAGAAATCTTGCTAATATTGGTGCAATTGTGTTGCATTGTTGTAGATTGAAGTTGTTTAGTGTGGTGGAACGTCGTATTATTATTAAGGGGCGAATTCCAGGTATGTTGGTTAAACTCCTTTTTTTTAGAATTGAACCCCCACAATGGCCTTGTAAGTCCCGTGTTGCTCATTATAAATTGATTATTCCGAATAAGCCTTGTGTCAAGAGATATATGCGTTTAATTTGTAGTCCAAATGTACTTGTTATGTTGAGTTACTATTTGAGAAGGTGATTAAGCGTGGGTTGTGTGTTAATATGTTATGATTTGAAAACATGATTCTAATGAAAACTAGCATGTCGAATTGTGTAAGAAATTACATATTCCTAAGACCCTTAATTTGTTTAGTTGCTCAAATGCGTATTTAAAGTCTTGAGTAGAAATGCCTTGTTATTGATAATCTTTTAAGGATGCTTGAAAGTGAGAGAAATGGGTTGGAGATATAAAGTGCGCCAACGTGCCAAGAATGAAAGTTATATTTGTAGCCAATGGTGCCGAGGAAATGAAATGATGTGAGAAATGTTATGAAATAGGCCTTGATCCAACTGTCCCAAATTGACTTCGAAAATAGATGTGCCTAAAAGCTTATGTGCTCAGGTCATTCCCAAATGTGGTTGTCTTAATTAATGCTATGCTTTGTAAATATTTCCAAAGTGTTTTGAGCTCCTATATGTTCATGAGTTGAAATTGTGTATTGCCCTTTTTGGGAAAAAGTATTTCAAGAATGAATGATATGTTAAAGATTTTCTATTGTGACTAAATTATGTTATACCCCCTTATTGGGAAGAAAACCTTGTATGAAATCAATGTAATCAAACACTTATTTTCCATATGATGAAACCTTATGAACCGACCCTCGCTAAGGCCAAACGTGCCAAACGGTTGATTGGAAGAGAACCCCTTGTACAAACTATTATCGTTTTGGGAATCTAGAATTGTGGTGTTGTGATTACACCTGCACCCGCATATATTGGGGTGAGGCGGCAGGGTAGCTTTGTGTAGGGATTGTGGTATTGTGATACACCTCCACCCGCATATATTGGGGTGAGGCGGCAGGGCCGTTTTGTGTAGGGATTGTGGTATTGTGATACACCTCCACCCGCATATATTGGAGTGAGGCGGAAAGGCCACTTTGTGTAGAGATTGTAGTATTGTGATACGCCTCCACCCGCATATATTGGAGTGAGGCGGCAGGGCCGCTTTATGTAGAGATTGTGGTATTGTGATACACCTCCACCCGCATATATTGGGGTGAGGCGGCAGGGCCGCTTTATGTAGCGTTGAGGGTATCGTGATTGCACCTCCACCCGCATACATTGGGGTGAGGAGGTAGGGCCTCTTTGTGTAAAGGTAGTTGTAAAGGATCCCCGACTTAATAATTTATAAATGTTATTGAAAGCTTTTAATAATTTGTTGTGACTTTAGCGGCTAACTTTGATTCAACATATTCATATTTTATTTATAAGTCCTTGAATAGGTATTTTAGTTTTCATACTAGTACTATTCCATATGTACTAACGTCCCTTTTGTCGGGGGCGCTGTATCTTCAATGGATACAGGTGGTTCGTCAGCGGGCAGTTTTGATCCTCGTTAGTAGTTACTCTCTATTCAGCAGATTTTGGTGAGCCCTACTCTGTTCCGGGCTTCATGTCATTTGGCGTTGTACTTTATGATTTAAGGTATAGCCGACACTTCCATTCTTCTCTTCTATTGTACTTAGAGGCTCTGTAGATAGGTTGTGGGTGGTGTTTGATATTGGGAATTGCACTAGTAAGTGTTGGTATTTGGGCAAACCTATTTTTCATCATATCTATAAATGTGTTATATTTTGGAAATCGTAAATGAATATCCTTTAGTAATGGGAAAAGAATGGGGAACATTTCACTCTCCTTATGTATATCTCTTGATATTGATTTTATATTGTTCATGGGTAAGATTGGTTAGACGACATCAAGTAGGCTTGCTCGACCGGATTATTTCGATTAAGCGACGGTTGCGTTCCCCAAGGTCGGGGCGTAATAGTAGTAGTAGTAGCTATTAAGTTGTTTAATTTGTTTTGTTTTTCAGGATAACTAGATTATTCACTTATTACAGTAAGTCACATATAATTATCTTTAAGGTGATCTAATAGTACAAAAATTACTTTATACTATGATTGTATAGATGCTAAACTCTTTTTTTACTTACTTTAATGAGCTCGGATGGCCAAAAATCTCCTATCCAAATGAAGCAATTCTCTGCCAGAGTTTTCCACATGCCGAAAACAAGATGAAAGACGTCGGATTTTGCAAGCATGCTCTTAAGTTCATGATCTCGTCGTAATGTGTCACACAATTGGCAACGTACATCTGAAGTTTTATTTTTTTTGTTTTGCTTAAAGGCAATATCTTATTATTATGCAGGAAATTAAAGAGAGTTATTATAGTCCCAGACTGATCTTAACGAAGCAGTCCCTAGTAAATCTTTGCTAAAAGTAGAGAAAGCAAATAAAGGTGGATCACTCCAGAAGTGTTCTTCACACTCAACGTTAGTATGTGAGTTACAGCTGTTCCAAAATTATGCCAGTGTGTGCGCCACTTGATTTCCTTCACGGTAGATATGCCTAACATCCGGCTGGCCCAATGCATCGAGCAGGAACCAGCAATCATGGAGAAAATTAGCATTAGCTTTGTTGTGAAGTTTGTCTTGTAATAGGTAGAGTAATACCTAGCAATCTGTTTCCACTATAATCGGTATTCGATTTTTTGTGAAAGCAAGTTCCAATCCTTTTAGTAGGGCAAAAATTTCTCCTTCAATGGTTGACGAAACCATTATGTGACAGGAGAATCCATCAATCCATTTTGCTTTGGAATATCTTATGATTCCACATGCTCTTCCAATGTTGGAGTTATTTTGGTGTGCACCACCTATATTGAGTTTATAGATATTTTGTGGTGGGGGTGTCTATTTTATTGAGATTTTTGTGGTTAAGATATTTTTGAAGTTATGGTTTGTTAGGCAGAGATATTCCATTGCGTGCGTAACTGTTTTTAGCCTGTCAAATTTTGTTGAGCAGTTATTGAAATAGTTATGATTTCGGTTGAGCCAAATATGCCAAAGGATAATTGGGGTGATAACAGTCAAAGGGATTGATGATTTATTTAGTAGAAGTATGCTCGTAGTGGAGGTACAAATATCCTTTATCCAATCTAGTTGGTTTGAGGTTGGGGTGGTGATGTTTAGCTCTCCCCATATTGTACTGTTCATAGAGCAATGAAAGAACAAGTGGTTTGTGTTTTCCTCTGTCCCACAATATTTTCAGAAGTTTTATTCGATTATCTTTCTTTGGCTTAGGACAGCTGTAGTGGGTAGGCGTTGATATACTAATAGCCAGAGGATTATTTTGAGTTGGTTGTGGCAAGGTGCTTTCCATATCCAGAAGTGGTGGAAGGCTTCGTGAGATTGGTTTGCCTCTATGAGCCTAGTAAAGAGATTCTATGCAGATTTTGTTGTGAAGTTCCCATCTTTCGTTTCTTTCAAGAAGAAGGAGTCATTTAAGTTTATAAAGAATGGAATGTATGTTTGTATTACGAGGTCAGAGATCACATTTGGTAGGTCGTATAGAAGAGCTTCTAGGTTTCAATTTTTATTAATAATGATGTGGTTAATTTTTTTTTTTTTATCTTCCTTGCCTAAAGGCCCCTCGATTAGTTTCCTTAGGGTGTGTTTGCCAATAACCCATCTATCATCCTAAATGCTTATTTGGCTCTCGTATCCAACATTTCAGGAGAAGCCTTTGGAGAAGAAAGCATAAGTTTTGTAGAGCTTTTCCAGATGTAGAAGTCATTTGTTTTGTAAACCATAGGATTCCTTCTTGGAGTGCTAAGGTATTTACCCTTGATAATTTTAGCACATAGAGATTCAGGATTGGAGAGGTATCTCCATAGTAGGCTTGATAGTAGTGCGATATTTTTTCTTGTTGCTTTATACATTCCAAGGCCTCCCTCTTGCTTAGGAGATGTTACCTTGTTCCAGTTGATAAGATGCATTTTTCTATGTTCCATGGAAAAACCCCACAGGAAGTTTCTCAGGATGCGATCAATATTGTTTCTAGTCTTTGCTGGTAGAAGGTTCATTTGCATGGAATGGGTGTGAATGGCTGATAGATTCGATTGTATAAGAGTTAATCTCCCAGATAAAGTTAGTAGTTTTACTTTCCACCCTTTTAGTATAGTATTCATCCTGTCAAGTATGAATTGATAATCCGAGCTTTTTGGTTGTAAGTTGGTAATTGGAAATCCCAGGTACTTTCCCACATTATTTTTTATCTTAATGAATAGTGTGGTGTCTAGCGATGTTTGGTTTGTGATTGGTATGTTTGAGGAAAAAAATATTTTGGATTTGGAGAAATTTATGCGATACCCGGATTGATGGAAATGAAGTTGAATATGTTTATGATAGAAGTTGCACTAGCATTATCTGCCTCAGAGAAAAGTACAAGATCATCCGCGAATAGGAGGTGGGATATGGTTGGGCCATTCTAGATTATTTTAATGGGTTTCCAGTTAAAAATATCTACTTCATGATCGATGCAACGTGTTAGGGATTGCATACAGATGATGAATAGGTCCGGAGATAGCTGCTCTCCTTGTCGGATGCCTCTTGATGGTTTGATGAATTTTGTAGGTTTTCCATTCGCGATGATTGAAGTTGTTGTGGTAAATATGCAATTCATGATAAGAGTCATTAGGTCTTGTGAAAAATTTAATGTGTGTAGTGAGCTCCTGACGAATGACTATTCAAGTTGGTCAAATGCCTTTTCAAGATCAATTTTCAGCATCATCTTCCTGATCCTCACCGTAGAGTTCCTGAATGAGTGGATGGATTCTTGGATAATTATTGCATTGTCAATTGCTCTCCTTCCTGGAATAAAGCTACATTGATTAGGACTAATAATTTTATTGAGGAAGGGGCGAATACAGTTTACAATAATTTTTGTTATAGTTTTATAGATTGTGTTACAAAGGCTGATGGGCCTGTATTGAAAAATATTTTGTGAGTGTTTGACTTTGGGAATAAGAGTTACATAGGTCCAGTTTATTTCAGCTGGTATTACTAAGGTAGCAAAGGCTTGTGTACACGTATCTATGATAGATGAGCTTGTGTCGGACCAGTATTTCTGGAAAAATAAATTGGGTGGATGCCATTTGAACCTAGTGGTTTAAAGGTTTTTATAACATTATTGATCTCCGTTACTGAGATAGGTCTAATAAGTGCTTCCTTATCCTGATCTGTTAGTATGTTGAGTAGACTTGGGTTAGGTGTTATGGTATATGTACATGAACCTGGTTCAGTTTTGTAGCTATTTGAGAAGTGTTTAATAATAATATCATGTATTCCCTAGGGGCCGAAAATCCAATTACCAACTGTGTCATTTAGCCCTAGTATTATGTTTTTCCTGCTCCTCTGGATAGCGGATATATGGAAGGATTTTGTGTTGGCATCCATCATTTATCCACTGAACTCTAGATTTTAATTTCCAAAAATTTTGTTCATTTTGGAGAATTAAGTTATATTCATGGATAGGATTATTTTCAAGATAATAGTGAAATTGGGTTTTATTTTGTGGGTGCATGTTTTGGAGCCCCAGAATTTGTGCAAGAAGAGTTTTCTTTCTTTTAAAAATATTTTCAAATGTGGATCTGTTCCATTCTTCCACGTGTTCTATGAAGGAGGAAATGGCGTTTGAGTAATTTATATTATTATTCCAATAGTGCTTAACTATGTTTGGAAAAAGTGGGTGACTAAGCCACATTATTTCAAAGCAGAAACGTATGTTGCTTACTAATATTTTTTGACAGACTCAGCAGTAGTGGACAGTGGTCCGAATGTGTACGTGGCATGTGTGTGACAGTGGCATCCGGAAACATTTCCACCCAGTCCGAGTTTTCAAGAAATCAATCTAATATTTCCAAGATTTATTGCTGATGTTTTTTCCTTTTATTTGTCCATGTGAATCATAGACCCATAAAACTCAAGTCAATCATATCAATAGCATCAAGACAATTTAAAGAGGCAGTACTTCTATTACTATTTATGGGCCTACCTCCAAACTTTTTGAAGGCGGATGTGACTTCACTAAAGTTTTCACATAATAGCTACGGGTAGGTATTATTTTTAGCAACTATTTGCACATTATTCTATAGAATTTTTCTATTTACTAATAAAGTGCTGGTATAAACTAAAGAAAGTAGCCAAGGTTTTGAAGTTCTACTGATCTGGATGTTTACATGGATCTCCTGATCAATAATTGCTACTGGATTCATCTCCAGCTCTTCATGCTTCCACATTACTACGACTCTACTTGATTAGCCATCTGTGCTAATTTCAAACAAGTCAGTGAAACCAATAAATTTTATGAGCTCGTAGTGGCTCTGCATGCACGTTTCAGTGAGGCAAGTGAGTGATGGATTATTCCAATCGACAATGTCTTTGAAGTTGCGCTGGAATTCTTCGTTGTTGCATTCCCTGCAGTTCCATGGAGTATCTTTATTTTGGGTTCATTTGTTATATGTGAGCTCCCACCCGGGGCCAGTGACATGCGCAAGTGTGCAACTAGTGGATGATCCTCCATATTGTGTATTGGAAATGCAAGTCTTTCTCCGTCAGTATTGGCAGAATCAATACTGCATATTTGTGGATGATCGAGAAGGGGTAGGTGCGGATGTTTACTACTATTCGAAGCACATTTTTTGGAACTGTGATAAAGTATCAATTTCCTATATTTTCGTGGAGTGTGGTTGATAGTGATTCCCGCAGTGTGATGTATTGAAGCATTTGATCTAGGATGCTTGGTGCCTGCACTTTTGGGTTCATTAGGATGATTATATCGGCCTTCGGATTCAAAAGGGACAATGGCTCCGTTGGTTATGCCTCCGGCTCTATGTCCAGATTTTCCGACAGTGCTAGCTCCTCCATTTCCGGTGATGAGAGCAACAGGGTGTTTGGTGAGGGTGTATGAACTAGTTGTTCCTCCTGTACCTGATGGGTCTCATGTACCTGTATTGGCTGGTAGTATCCCTGAACTTGTGGTGGTTGTTGCGTGGCTGTGTTCAGATGGTTTACCATCTCCATCGCGACTATTTCCAGGTTGTGCATTATTTCCATTCGTATTTACGTGTTGGGCCCCCAGTCCTGTATCTGCTCGATGAGGTCCTATGTGTTCTCCAACAAGAACTAAGTATGCTGGTGTAGCCCTACTATATCCAACCATGGAGTTGGTGGTGGGTGGTGCACGATTGAAAGTATTATGGGTTGTTATGGCATTGCCATGGGAACTAGTACTGGGATTACTGTTGTTTGAACAAAGTAGTTGGTTGTTTGGGTGTGGCTGTGGTGACATGGGAAGTGTTGGTTGTTTTCTCTATTGTGACGTGGGTGAGGTGGCGTATATGGTTGTGATTGTTGGAACGCTAGTGGTAATGGCGTCATATTTTCAGTGGGTAGGAGAGTTGGGACTTGGTCTTTGGAAGAGAGTGTGGTAGGGAAGATTGTGGGGGTGACCGGATGGTAGGGGAGGTTACTTGGGGTTTTGTTTATGGGGGTGAAATGATAGATGGAGAGTGATGGGGTGTGTGATGGGTTTGATGGGATGTGGCAGCAGCAGCGGTAGGGTGGCTAGTAGGGAGGGAGTAGGTTCGCAGAGGGAAATGATTTTATGCATGGTAGGCTTCTTAGAAGTAGTGTTCATGGTATTGTTGTTATTTTTAGTACTGTATATTTTCTTATTTTTTCCCGATTTGGTAATCTGCTCGTGTCCTTGAGATCCTATATATGCTCCTTTTTGTGCCTATTTTGGGGTGTTGTTGTCAGTGATTTTGTGGGCTTGACATTGTCATTTATTGTAAAATGATGTTTGGTTTATGACACAATTGGTGGGCAGTTAGTTGTTGTAACCGAAAATTGAAACGGATGAATTTTTTGTTCTTGGTGATTTAAGGTTGGTGATGTCGTTGTTGATGGGGTTGTAGTGTGAGGTTGGCAATTTTTTTGTTTTGGTAATTTATTTTCTAAATTCAGTTGACTTAGGATAGAGAATTGGTTTTGTTGTATATAACTTGTTGACCCTTCAGAGGTGATAGGGGTAGGAAAAACAGTTTGTTTCTTGGTCTCCAAGATTAGGGTAAGTATAGGGGTGGATTGTCTAGAATTTGAGCTAGTAGGGGCCAGATTACTATTTTTAATTGATATATTTGTTTTTTCTTTACCTAATTCTTTTTCTTTTAGTTTCTCTTCTTTTTTTTTCGACAGGAAGTTTTCTTTGATTTTTTCCTTCCTTGTTTTCTTCTTTTTCTTTGTTTCTTTTTTCCATTTCTTTTTTTTCTTTTTTAGTATATTCTTTTTCTAATTTTTTTGAATATTGAGTTGTAGTGGTGTACCTTTTTTTGAATATTACATCATCTTCCACTATTCATTGGTCGTGTTTGATGTAGAGTTGTCATTTGTCCATGTGGATGTTGGGTTCTTGTTCTGACATTGATATAGGTTGTGTCCCAGGCATCCGCATATTGTGCATAGTAGATTGGTGTCTTCATAGTGAATATTCTGTAGATGTTTCTCGATCATGATATTCCTTGGTAGTGATTTTACTAGGGGTGCCAGAAGGTCCGTTATTGATCATGACATTACCCACTAAGGTACTGTGAGCCAATAAACGAAGGTCCGTTATTGATTGCTCTTTGGTAGCGGTCATGGGATGAGAACCGAATCAGATAGTAGTCATTACCTAAATCGATGAGGTTTATGGATTCTAATGAGTTCCAGATTTTTTGGATTTTTGTGCATAATAAGTTGTAGCCCATACATTTTTCCAATAGTTTGATGATTAAGAATTGTTTTCCGGGCTCATATAGTCTGGTTTATCCGCTATTCTAATAGGTATGATGTTAGGATAGTTTGATGGATTGTCTTTTTCTCTTCTAGATTAAGATTGCTAAAAATGATGCAATCAAAATCCATGACAAAAAAAGTTTGTTTTGGGATCACTGTATCTCTATAACTGACTTGTGTCTCCATAGAAGTGTCGCAATTTTTTGGTCTGTGTGTACTACGTGAAAGCAAGTCTTCTTCTTCATTGGTCAGTGTGCCTTCTTCCATTCGTTGATTTTGTGGTTTGGTGGAAGGTGGCTTTTGCAGTGATCTTGCAGTGAGTTGTTAGAATTGTTGATTGATTGATTTCTGTAATGTTCCTACAGTAATGCACTGCACAGCTCGCACATGAGACGATGGTGTGCGTACTCCATATCAAAAACTGCTGCATCTAAATTCATGCAGACTTAATTAACATGAATACTACACTCTCAAAAGGTTATATCCAATTATCCATAATCAAAATAATAATAAAACACAAAGCTACGGGTTATATGGCACATTAGAGTATCCTTTTTTTGTTTAAATCGATAGTATCTACTAGTCCCTCTGTCACAATAGGTGATGCACTTGCCTCTTTAGTTGTTTCCAAAAAAATGATATCAAAATCTAATTTTTCCTTAATGTGATGCTTTACAATGTGATGACCCAAAAGGTCATTTTATGTTTTAGAACTAGAATCTGCACTCTTAAGCCTTAAAAATCTTATTTTTACCCTTCTCGATTTGTGTGCGCAGTCCGAGCGTATTTTCGAAAAAAATTTACGTTGAAAACTAATGAAAATAAGAATTTATATCTTAAAAGTTGATTTTTGTTGACTTCGGTCAATATATTTGGTAAACGGGCCCAGATCTATATTTTGACGGTCCCAGCGGGTCCGTATCGAATTATGGGACCTGGGCGTATGTCCGAAATCAAATTCGGAGGTCCCTAGCTCGAGTTATGAATTCTTGAGGAAAATTAATTATTTTTAAGAACTGATTGATGTTTGACATTGTGATTACCGGGTATGTATTTTGATTTCGGAGCCCGGTAAAGGTTCATTATGATATTTAAGACTTGTTTGTGAAATTTGGTGAGAAACGGAGTTGATTTGACGTGATTCGAACGTCCAGTTGAGAATATATGAATTTTAAAGTGTTCTTAAGAATTTTATTTGATTTGGTGCTAAATTCGTAGTTCTATGTATTATTTTGGCGATTTGATCGTGCGAGCAAGTTCATATGATATTTTTAGACTTGTGTGCATGTTTGGTTTGGAGCCCCGGGGGCTCGGGTGAGTTTCGGATAGGCCACGGCATGTTTTGGACTTGGAAAAATCTAGTATTTTGCTACAGCAGGTGTTTTGGCATGTCCTTCTTCGCGTTCGCGAAGGTCGTCTCGCGAACGCGAAGAGTAAATTGATGAGGCCGGAATTTTCTTCTTCGTGAATGTGAAGTCTTGGTCACGAACGCGAAGCGATGGGGGCATTGCCCTTCGCGAACACGACGAGCTCATCGCGAACGCGTAGTGTTAGGCATTGGGGGGGGGGAGTCAGCCTTTTCTTCATCGAGAACGCGAGCAATGTCTCGCGAGCGCGAAGGTCAGGGGGTAGCCTACGCGAGGGCTTGGCAGTCAATGCTCTTTGCGAACACGACTGTGGCCTCACGAACGCGATGCACACTGTCGCCCAGCACTTAACAGAATCCAAACACGGGTTTGAGCCATTTCTTCAATATTTTTCAAGAACCAAACGGGTAGAGGCAATTTTCAAGAGTCATTTTCTTCCTCAAAGTGTTGGTAAGTGATTTTAAATCATTTTCTTTCAATTACTTATTACATTTCATGAATTATCAACCTAAAATCTAGAGTTTTCATGGTAGAATTTGGGGTTATGGTAGAAACTAGGGATTTCAGGAATTTGAGGATTTAGACCTCAATTTGAGGTTGGATTCCAAAATCAATTATATATTCGAGCTCGGGGGTAAATGGGTAAATGAATTTTGGTCCGAACGTCAGTTTTTGACCAAGCGGGCCCGGGGTTGATTTTTTGACTTTTTGGAGGAAAATTTGAGAAATTTAATTTATGCAATATAATTGATTCCTTTAGCAATATTTGATATTATTGAGTCATTTTTGAATAGATACGATTGGTTTGGAGGTGAATTCTAAAGCAAAGGCTGTGATTGAGAATTAAGTGACCTTCGGAGCGAGGTAAGTGTTGTGTTTAACCCTGACTTGAGGAAATTAGAAACTTCAGAATATTTATTATGTGAAATTCATGTGAGAGACGTATATGTGAGGTGACGAGTACTTATGCGGCGCCAATTTACCTGTTTTTCCATGTTTTCCCCGTTTTTCTTATATTGTCTCTTTCATATGCCTAATTGCTACGTGTTTATACTAGTGTTGTTAAATTGATCGTTCTTATCATGTTTACGGATTTTCTGGTGATAATTAAATATTTATTTTAAAGTTGATATTGATATTGTGAAACCAAATGTTGAAGTAAGGTTTGTACTTGTTATCCTATCTCCATGTTGTTATTTATTCATTGCATTATGGTAAGGGAGAGTGTTAATGCACAAAGGGTGATGTCGTGCCATATTGTGAGTGTTAATGCACGAAGGGTGATGCCGTGCCATATTGTGAGTATTAATGCACGAAGGGTGATGTCGTGCTATGATATGAGAGTAAATGCACGAAGGGTGATGCCGTGCCATTTTTATTGATTTTATGGTGAGATCGAGAGTAAAAGCACGAAGGGTGATGCTGTGCATTATTCCTTTACTGTATTCGTGCTCCTGTTGATTCATATTATATTGGTTGTTTCAGTTCTCATTCTGCTGTAGCCCTTTTACTTCATATTTTCCCCCAGCATGTATCCCCTCCCGATAATTCTTGTCTAATTCTTCATTACTGTTATTGGTATATACAGGTGCCTTGCAATAGCTTCGTCACTACTTCGTCGAGGTTAGGCTCGACACTTACCAGTACATGGGGTCGGTTGTACTGATACTGCACTTTCTGTGTAGATTTTGGTACCGGCTCGGGTTGATCGAGATTTTGGCTGTTGGACCCGCTATCCGGAGACTCAAGGTAGATCTGTCGGCATTCATAGACCATGAAGTCCCTGTCTATCTTTTTTGTTTTACTATTTCTTTCATTTAAAGAATTGTATTTTTCTCAGACTATTGCTTGTAGTGAATTCTAGAATGCTCGTGAATTGTGACTCCAGATCCGGGTGGTAGTAATTAAGGCAGTTTTTATATTATTCCACACTTATCATATTTTATCTTAGCTAATTATTATTATTTACTGAATGGAAATAATGATTTGGTTTAATGATTCTTTAACGTTGGCTTGCCTAGAAAGTGAAATGTTAGGTACTATCACGGTCCCGATGGTGGGAAATCCGGGTCGTGATAAGTTGGTATCAGAGCACTAGGTTGCCTTGCTCTCACGATTCACGAGCAAGCTTAGTAAAGTCTGGAGCATCGGTACAGAGACGTCTGTGCTTATCTTCCAGAGGCTATGAAGTTTAGGAACAAATTTCACTTTTATTCTCCTCTGTCGTGCGATGTTGTTTTCTCAATACTGATTGAACTCTTCTACTCTTGTTCTCATAGATGGCGAGAACACGTATCACTTCCTCAGCTGAGCAGTAGCCAGAGCCTCTAGTGGCAGCTCCTACGAGGGGCAGAGGTCGAGGCCGAGGCCGAGGTCGTGCAAGAGGCCGAGGTAGGGGCAGGGCTCAACCCATAGCCCGAGCAGCAGCCCCAGCAGTGGAGCCTCAGATAGATCTTGACGAGGAGGTTCCAGCCCAGACCGTTCCTGCCGGGCCAGCTCAGGTTCCGGAGGGGTTCATTGCCACCCTAGTACTTCAGGATGCTTTGGTCCATTTGGTGGGCCTTATGGAGAGTGTGGCCCAGACTGGCGCATTTCCCATGGCACCAGCAGTCTCTCAGGCTGGAGGAGGAGCCTAGACTCTCACTACTCCCGCTCCGGAGCAGATAGCTCCCCAATATCATGCTCCAGCAGCTCAGCTAGTTGGAGTAGTTCAGCCAGTTATTACGGCACAGGCCAGAGATGGGCCAGCTATGTCTTCTGAGGCTTTGTGGAGGTTAGACAGGTTTACCAAGCTCTTCCCAGTTCACTTTAGTGGTGCTCCTTTAGAGGATCCCCAGGAGTATCTTGATAGCTGTCACGATGATCTACGGAACATGGGTATAGTTGAGACCAATGGGGTCGATTTTGCTGCATTTCAGATGACTGGTTCTGCCAAGAAATGGTAGAGAGATTATTTTATTGACCAGACCAGCTAGGTCGCCTACTCTTACTTGGGACCAGTTCTCTCAGCTCTTCATAGAGAAGTTTCTGCCTGTCACATTGAGAGAGGAGCGTCGCTGTCAGTTTGAGGGTCTCCAGCAGAGCAGTATGATTGTTACTCAGAATGAGACTCGTTTGTGGATTTGGCCCGCCATGATATTCTTCTGCTTCCCACCGAGAGAGAGAGAGAGAGAGAGAGGGTGAGGAGGTTTATTGATGGACTTGCTCAGCCTATCAGATTGCAGATGGCTAAGGAGATTGGGAGTGAGATTTCTTTTCAGGCAGCTGCTAATGTCGCCAGACGAGTCGAGATGGTTCTTACTTAGGGAGGTCATGGGTCTGACAAGAGACCTCGTTATTCCGGTCAGTTCAGCGATGCTTCATCTAGAGGAAGGGGTACTTTTGGTAGAGGCCATCCTCCCAGGCCGTTTCATTCAGCACTCCAGGCATCCCACGGTGCCTCAGGTGGTCGTGGCCCTCAGATGCATTATTCCGACCAGCTAGCCTACAGTGCACCACCATCTCCTATTAGTGCACCTCTACTCTAGAGTTATCATAGTGGTTATTCAGGTCGACAGGGTCAGTTTCAGGGTCAGCAGCCACAGCAACCGAGGTTATTTTATACTTGTGGTAATCCAAGGAATGTTGCTAGATTTTGCTCTCGGGCAACGGGCAGCTCACAGTATCAGGGTTCTCGTGCCATGGTTTCGGCACCAGTTGCTGCACCACCTGCTCAGCCAACCAGAGGCAGGGGTCAGGCAGCCAGAGGTAGAGGCCAGACAGTTAGAGGTGGATGTCAGGCCATTAGAGGTGGAGACAAGCCAGCTAAAGGCCGTCCCAGGGACGTAATTCAGGGTGGTGGGGCCCATCCCCGGTGTTATGCTTTCCCAGCCAGACCTGAGGCTGAGTCATCTGACGCTGTTATCACTGGTACTATTTCAGTTTGCAGTAGATATGCTTCAGTTTTATTTGATCTGAGGTCTACTTACTCATGTGTCATCTTATTTTGCTTCATATTGGTTGTGCCCCATGATTTTTTGAGTGCTCATGTGTATGTGTCCATGCCAGTGGGGGATGGTATTGTTGTATATCGTATTTATCGTTCGTGCGTGGTCACCATTGGGAGTCTTGAGACTCGTGTAGATCTTCTACTTCTCGATATGGTTAATTTTGATGTCATACTGGTATGGATTGGCTGTCACCTTATCATGCCATATTAGATTGTCATTCCAAGACGGTGACCTTAGCCTTGCAGGGGTTGCCTCGATTATAGTGGAGAGGGATTATTAGCCATTCTGCCAGTAGGGTTATCTCTTATATGAAGGCTCGACATATGGTCGAGAAGGGGTGTCTAGCTTATTTGGCTTATGTCCGCGATTCTAGTGCAGAGGTTCCTTCCATGGATTCAGTGCCAGTTGTTCGTGAGTTTCCAGAGGTATTTCCTGCAGACCTGTCGGGAATGCCACCCGACAGGACATTGATATCTACATTGATTTGGCTCCGGGCATTCAGCCCATTTCCATTCCGCCATACTGCATGGCACCGCCAGAGTTGAAAGAATTGAAGGAACAATTAAAAGATTTGCTTGATAAGGGCTTCATGGACCTAGTGCCTCACCCTGGGGTGCACTTATGTTGTTTGTGAAAAAGAAAGATGGATCAATGAGAATGTCTATAGATTATCGACAGTTAAACAAGGTCACCATCAAGAACAAATATCTATTACCGAGGATTGATGATTTATTTGATCAGCTTCAGAGTGCCAAGGTATTTTCAAAGATTGATTTGCGATCTGGCTACCATCAGTTGAGG
This sequence comes from Nicotiana tabacum, assembly GCF_000715075.1. NCBI lineage: Eukaryota > Viridiplantae > Streptophyta > Magnoliopsida > Solanales > Solanaceae > Nicotiana > Nicotiana tabacum. Next base: position 84,904,378 of record NC_134094.1, on the reverse strand, counting down.
ATTAGGGCATCTGATGTCCCTAAGACAGCTTTTCGGACTCGGTATGGGCATTATGAGTTTCTATTGATTTCATTTGGGCTGATAAATACCCCAGCAACATTCATGGATTTGATGAACTGGATGTTCAAGCCTACTAGGATTCCTTTGTGATTGTGTTTATTGATGATATATTGGTCTACTTCCACAGCCGAGAGGAGTACGAGCAGCACCTTCGGATCATTCTTCAGACTCTGAGAGACAGCCAGTTATATGCTAAGTTCTCAAAATGCGAGTTTTGGTTGAGTTCAGTTGATTTCTTGGGTCACGTTGTATCAGTAGAGGGTATTCAGGTAGATCCTAAGAAGATTGAGGCAGTCCAGAACTGGCCTAGACCCACATCGGCTGTAGAGATCTATAGTTTCTTAGGTTTGGTGGGCTACTACCGTCAATTCGTGGAGGGTTTTCATCTATAGCAGCCCCGTTGAACAGATTGACCCAGAAGGATACCCCGTTCAGGTGGTTAGACGAGTGTGAGGCAAGCTTCCAGAAGCTCAAGACAGATTTGACTACTGCACTAGTATTGGTATTACCCACAAGTTCAGGATCGTATATAGTATATAGTGACGCATCTTGTATTGGTTTGGGTGCGGTATTGATACAGGGTGGCAAGGTTATTGCATATGCTTCGTGGCAGCTGAAGGTTCACGAGAAGAATTACCCTGTTCATGATCTAGAGCTGGCTGCCATTGTTCACGCACTGAAGATTTGGAGGCACTATCTTTACGGCGTGTCATGTGAGGTATTCACGGATCATCGGAGCTTGCAGTATTTGTTCAAGCAGAAGGAACTCAATTTTAGGCAAATGAGGTAGTTGGAGCTATTGAAAGACTATGATATCACCATATTGTATCATCCCGAGAAGGCCAATGTGGTGGTCGATGCCTTGAGTAGAACGTCAGCTAGTATGGGTAGCCTTGCTTATATTCCAGTTAGTGAGAGACCGCTCGCATTGGATGTTCAGGCCCTTGCCAATCAGTTCGTGATGTTGGATGTTTCTGAGCCCAACCGTGTTCTAGCTTGTACAGTTGCTCGATCTTCTTTATTTGAGCGTATCAGAGATCAACAGTATGACGATCCTCATTTGCTTGTCCTTAGAGACACAGTGCGGCACGGTAGTGCCAAGCAGGTTACTGTTGGAGATGATGAAGTTATGAGAATGCAGGGTCGTATTTGTGTGCCTAATGTGGATGGACTTCGTGAGTTGATTCTTGAGGAGGCCCACAGTTCCCGGTATTCTATTCATCCGGGCGCCGCCAAGATGTATCAGGACTTGCGGCAGCATTATTAGTGGAGGAGGATGAAGAAAGACATAGTTGCAAATGTAGCTCGGTGTCTAAATTGTAAGCAAGTAAAGTACGAGCATTAGAGACCTGGTGGTTTGCTTCAGAAGATAGAGATTCCTGAGTGAAAGTGGGAGAGCATCACTATGAATTTTGTTGTTGGACTCCCATGGACTCAAAGGAAGTTCGATGCAGTTTGGGTCATTGTGGACAAGCTGACCAAGTTAGCGCACTTCATTCCTGTGGCAGTTACCTATTCTTCGGAGCGGTTGGCAGAGATTTACAATCGTGAGATCGTCCATATTCATGGTGTGCCCGTGTCTATCATTTGTGATAGAGGTACGCAGTTCACCTCGCACTTCTGGAGGGAAGTACAGCGTGAGTTGGGTACGCGGGTTGAGTTGAGCACATCGTTTCATCCTCAGACGGACGGACAGTCCGAGCGCACTATTCAGATCTTGGAGGATATGCTCCATGCTTGTGTTATAGACTTCGGAGGATCGTGAGATCAGTTCTAGCCCCTTGCAGAGTTCGCCTACAACAACAGCTACCAGTCGAGGATTCAAATGGCTCCCTATGAGGCATTATATGGTAGGCGGTGTCGGTCGCCAGTTGGGTGATTCGAGCCGGGAGAGGCTCGGTTGTTGGGCACAGACTTAGTACAGGATGCCTTGGATAAGGTCAAGATTATTTAGGATCGACTTCGCACAGCTCAGTCCAGGCAGAAGAGTTATGCCGACCGCAGAGTTCGTGATGTTGCATTCATGGTCGGGGAGAGAGTGTTGCTTCGGGTATCACCCATGAAGGGTGTCATGAGGTTCAGAAAGAAGGGCAAGTTGAGCCCTAGGTATATCGGCCCTTTTGAGATTCTGGAGAGAGTGGGAGAGGTGGCTTACAGGCTTGCGTTGCCACCTAGTTTTACAGGCGAACGCGAGCAATGTCTCACAAACGCGAAGGCCAGAGGGGTAGCCTACGTGAAGGCGAACACTGTCTCGCGAACGCGATGGCTTGGTAGTCAATGCTCTTCGCGAACGCGACAGTGGCCTCGCGAACGCGATGCACACTGTCGCCCAGCACTTAACAGAATCCAAACATGGGTTTGAGCCATTTCTTCAACATTTTTCAAGAACCAAACGGGTATAGGCGATTTTCAAGAGTCATTTTCTTCCCCAAAGTGTTGGTAAGTGATTCTAAATCATTTTCTTTCAATTACCCATTACATTTCATGAATTATCAACCTAAAATCTAGAGTTTTCATGGTAGTATTTGGGGTTAGGGTAGAAACTAGGAATTTCGGAAATTTGAGGTCGGATTCCAAAACCAATTATATATTCGGGCTCGGGGGTGAATGGGTAAATAAATTTTGGTCCGAACCTCGGGTTTTGACAAAGCGGGACCGGGGTTGATTTTTTGACTTTTTGGAGGAAAATTTGAGAAATTTAATTTATGCAATATAATTGATTCCTTTAGCAATATTTGATATTATTGAGTCATTTTTGAATAGATACGATTGGTTTGGAGGTGAATTCTAAAGAAAAAGTTGTGATTGAGAATTAAGTGACCTTCGGAGCGAGGTAAGTGTTGTGTCTAACCCTGACTTGAGGGAATTAGAAACTTCAGATTATTTGTTACGTAAAATTCATGTGAGCGGCGTATATGTGAAGTGACGAGTACTTATGCGGCGCCAATTTACCTATTTTCCCCTGTTTTCCCCGTTTTTCTTATATTGTCTCTTTCCTATGCCTAATTGCTACGTGTTTATACTAGTATTATTAAATTGATCGTTCTTATCATGTTTACTGATTTTCTGATGATAATTGAATATTTATTTTAAAGTTGAGATTGATATTGTGGAACCAAATATTGAAGTAAGGTTTGTACTTGTTATCCTATCTCCCAATTGTTATTTATTCATTGCATCATGGTAAGGGAGAGTGTTAATGCACGAAGGGTGATGTCGTGCCATATTGTGAGTGTTAATGCATGAAGGGTGATATCGTGTTATCATATGAGAGTTAATGCACGAAGAGTGATGTCGTGCCGTTTTTATTGATTTTATGGTGAGATCGAGAGTAAAAGCACGAAGGATGATGCCGTGCATTATTCCTTTAATGTATTCATGCTCCTATTGATTCAAATTATATTGGTTGTTTCAGTTCTCATTCTGCTGTAGCCCTTTTACGTCGTATTTTCCCCCGGCATGTATGCCCTCCCGATAATTTTTGTCTGATTCTTCATTACTGTTATTGGTATATACACTGTTAAATTGTACAGGTTGATTTGTAGGTGTCTTGCCTTAGCCTCGTCACTACTTCATCGAGGTTAGACTCGACACTTACTAGTACATGGGGTCGGTTGTACTGATACTGCACTCTGTACTTTCTGTACAGATTTTGGTACTGGCTCGGGTTGATCGAGATTTTAGCTGTTAGACCAGCTATCCGAAGACTCAAGGTAGATCTGTCGGCGTTCACAGACCTTGAAGTCCCCGTCTATCTTTTCTGTTTTAATGTTTCTTTCATTCAAACAGTTGTATTTTTCTCAGACTATTGCTCGTAGTGAATTCTAGAATGCTCGTGAATTGTAACTCCAGATTCGGGTGGTTGTAATTGAGGCAGTTTTTATATTATTTCGCACTTATTATATTTCATCTTAGCTAATTATTGTTATTTGCTGAATGGAAATAAAGATTTAATTTAATGATTCTCTAACGTTGGCTTGCCTAGCAAGTGAAATGTTAGGCGTCATCACGGTCCCGACGGTGGAAATTTCGGATCGTGACATCCATTTGAACAATTATAACTTACTCTAGACCACAAGTTTTAATAATATTTTTTTCCTTAAATTATGTGTCCAATCAAAGTGATCACATATAATGGGACGAAAGGAATATTATATATAGGGGCGGCTCAACAAGATTGGAGGTCTAAAGCCAAAATTTAATCGGAGGCCTTTATATATATGTGTGTGTGTGTGTGTATGTATTTGAAGTATATTTTTTCTAGCTTTTTGAGATGTAAAGTTGTTAATAATTTCTTTATAGCTCATTTAATTAATCTCTCCTAAGATATTTTTGATCATAGGAAATAGAACCAGGTTTAAGAAGTTGATAACTTGATATTGAAAAAAAAAAGACTCTAGAAGTTTATTACACGTTTTCTAGTGAAAAATGTGAAAAGAGAAGAATAATATAGGTACTACATTAATAATGTCAATCGTAAAATGTAAATAACCTAAAATCTTATATTTAGGTAAGAGTTTAGGGGGAGTGATTCTCTTCTCGAATTTTTGCTCAAATGATTATATTAATAACAACTAAAAGTTATTTTTACTTTTTTTATAAAATATTTTCCTTTTCTACTTTGAAATAATCAATATTTTTTAAAAAATAATTTACTCATAAATCTATTATTGGTAAAAGTTAGGCTCCACTCCCAAGGCTTGTGCTGGGATGGATATGATCTAACATACCTTAATCAGATATTTTGGGTTTGGGACCTATGAATGATATCCTATTAGAGTGCGCTTTCACTTTTATTAAGCCTTATGCAGAGCGAATTCAAATCAATCAGGGTCGCAATGTGAAAACCAAATACGGATAGAAAATAAAAATAAAAACAAAAAAAATGGGGCCCCTCAAATTTTTGGACCTAAAGCTATTGCTTTAGTTGCTTGACCTCTCGCCGCCCCTGATTATATAGGACGACATTAGTAATTTTTCAATGAAAATATCTTCTTAGGAGATGTTTGATTGGTTAGTGCATGAGAAATATGTCTCGAGAAAAATATATACTCCATCTATTTTAATTTATATGAACCTATTTTTTTTTTTAGTAAATTTAAAAATGGTGAACACTTTTCTAATAAGGAAACTTTTAATTTTAGGATTTCAATACTACCCTTAAAACAAGATGTTTTACTCTACAAGTTTCAAAAAATTTATAATCGTACAAATGTTATGGCATATATACAACCACAAGATTCAAAAATCTTATTTTTCCTTTAACTCAATGCTCAGTCAAATAGGTTCACATTAATTAAAATATATGGAGTATTAAAAATTAATGATAATATTAGCAAACTAGAGGGTACTTTGATGAAAATTTTGAATACTAAATATAAGTAATAATAATGTCTAAATATTAATTAGAATAAGTAATACTGAGTTATTTTTAACTAAAATAAGAGAATAAATATCGGTCATAAGTGAGGGAGAAGTCATTTTCTTCCTCTTAATAAAAATTACTTTCTTGGTAATCAAACACCTAAAAACCGACGGAATTAGAGTTCTAGCTATAGGTTCGACAATACTCAATAACTTTGACCAAAACATTAATTGTATTTATGCTAACAATTCACTATATATATATATATATATATATATATATATATATATATATATATATATATATATATATATATATATATATATATATTCATACCATCTTATTCTAATTTATGGGATTGGATGATCCGGGAAGCTATTAAGAAAACCTTCCCTAAAGTTAATATGACATTACCTTGGGTCAATTTTTGCGATAAAATGTTCAAGCTACAACATGTTCTCAGGAGAACAATAGTATGTTGGGAGATGCCAAAGCCTGGCACATTCAAACTAAACACTGATGGAAGTTATACCTCATCAACAAGTGATGTCGGGTTGGGAGATGTTTTAAGAGATTGTAAGGGCAACAATATCATAGCAGAAGCACATGCAACTAAATTGGGTGTAGAATGGTGAACGCATAATGGCTATAACAATTTCACGCTGGAACTTGATTCCCTTGAAATCATTCAGATGATTATTGACAAACAAGCCAACAATTACGAGTTGCTTCATATTATCATGGACATCTTTCAAATGTTGAGTCAAGCTAATGTTATAGTAATTTATTATTTTAGGGAGGCTAATAGTGTTGCGGATTATCTAGAAAAAAGTACCAAAGATAGTCAACAAGGCTTCTTCTATTACACCTTCGCTAGAGATCGAGGCGCGGGTTCGGCCGAACCTAGTAACTTTGGTCCAAACTCTATTTTTGTCTTAAGAAATTCAAATTATTAAGAAATTTAGAACCCACTAACTTAAAAGGGCTAAAATTCCGAACCCAAAAATTTCATATTCTAGCTCCGCCTTGCCTTCGAGGACCTTCCTAAAAGTGCGAAGACCCACTTCATGATGGATGCCTACCATTAGGCTAAGATATGACAAGGTTAATTTCTTTGTTAATTAGTTCTTTTTAGTCGTGGAGGGCTGAATAAAAAATTATTGCTTTAAGATCATCCTTTTTGGAAGGACAATTGTTTCTCTGTGTGTTGCAATTTTGAGGTAAGATCAAGCCCCCTTTGTTCTCTTTCTCATGAATACAACTACACCCAGATCACTGAAAAAGTTTATATAAAAAAAAAGTCAGACGGCATCCTAGAATACTCAATCTCGTGTCTCGAACAACAGGAGCAGATGTCCATTTTGTAAAGTGCAAATTTACACCTTTTTTGTTACAAAGGCAATGGTAAAGCAACTATTTGCACTGCTATTTGCCAATCTGGGAGGCAACTGTCTAAGACTTTGACGAAGAGTGACCAAAGAGTAAAAGTTGAAAAGGTCATATAGTAGTCCTTAGTTGGTTAGTAGAAAAAAAATATAAAATTTTAAAATTTATTGTCTAGAATAAATCGAAAAATTTGTGTGACATAAATCATCCCATTAGAAAAAAATTATAATTTTAAATTTAAATTATTACTAAATATAAAAAGAATATTTATTCTTTTTATAACTTATTAAAAAAAGTATGACATAAATTTTAACAGAAAGAGTATTATTTAAAGTATTATTTAAACTCCTAGTACCCTATCTTCTACATTACATGTATGTTGTACATAGAGGAGTCCGGAACTAGCTACTAATTGAACTCAAACGACCAAAATAGAGGGGGGAAAGAAAGAACGAATCTACATATAACGCACGAAATACATGTATTATAGAATATCTAGCTAACGGCCAAATGTGATGTCTATTTGTTGGCCCAGGGATGTATAGCACGTGTATTTCATGTGCTATACAGTTTTCTCCTTTTTTCCTTGAACCCTAGTTTAATTTCGTGCTCCATTTTCCCTAAATCCTAGTTCATTTTGTGTTTCATTATGGTTATGTTCATCAACTTTTCAATAGTATTTATGTATTATGTATTTATTTTTAATCTACAAACTAGAGGTGTGAAGTAAAGTTGTGGTGTGTCACGACCTAAATTCCATAATAGGTCATGATCGATCTCCCCCGCAAAGGAATATACAGTAAAGCTGGCGCATAAAGTATTAGATGCACGTAATGAAATTTTAGATTCTTAGCCATTGAAAGTAATTTGGAGAACAAAGCTCCACCAAAAGTGACATAATTTTAGATGCACAAATTTTTCAATTTGACATAATCTAGTTGCCAAGTTAACCTAGCAATGGCTTGTTTAGCAACAGAATTAAGTCTTTTTACTCCTCAAAATGTTCGCACAATATTAGAAAAATAATATTTTGTGTGAAAACGTGACTTGGTTGATCTAGACATCAGGCATGATTCACAAATAAGTTTTAGTTCTTTTTCTTCCCCGCCCTATATCAGTCAAATTTTCTCCCCAACCACTGCATACAACTCTAGTTTTAAGATCTTGAGCAAATGGGTACAGACATTAGTAGCAATGCTGACTTGTAATAAATCATGTATAGTCATCTAAATTTTTCATCAAATATAGATCTGAAACTCCCTTTTGCTGTCCAACACACATGCTAGATCTTTCCACCCAATTTACAACCAGCCCCTGCTATGACTTCTCTCAGGCCCTACCACACTTTGAGTATAAAATAAAGACTATACAAAGCCCAGTAATTATTCGGAAAAAAAAAATAACTTCTATCAACCTCATCGATAAGAAGTTAGACAAACTGAAGCTTTAAGTATAAGATCGAAAACTATACAAAAATATCAAAAATTAAACAAAAAATATTACTTTTTTCAGCCCAAGAATCTGAAATCAGTAAAAAAATAAAAACTTTGATACCCAAAAATTAAACAAACAAAATTACTTCTTTTTAGCCCAAGAATCTAAAATTAGAAAAGGTTTAAAACTTTGAATATAAAACAAAGATTGTACCAAGATACCCAAATATTGTACACAATAGAAGATTATTTTTCATCACCATTAGTAAGAAACTAGAAAAATTGAATCTTAAAGTATAAGAACAAAACTAAAAATTGAATCTTAAAGTATAAGAACAATACTTTTCAAGCGTGGTCTATAATTAGTGTGGTTGTAGGCCTAAAATGGTGTAGTGTGGTTGTAGGCCTACAATGTTGTAGTCTAATGGCGCCCAACTGTGTTGGTGGGCAAGCCAACGCATGAACCTCCTCTAAATTATTCAATTTAATTTTTAAAATCAGAAATATCATTAAATAAATAGAATAAAATCTGGAACTCATGGAAACCTGTGCTTTTATTTACCAAATTTACGAATATAAATAAATCATAAAGTGAAGTGATCATAATAACGTGAACTACAATAATGAACATTCACTAGGAACCCCCAAAACCCGATGTCACAAATGCATGAGTATTTACTAGTAAGTACCATAACAATACAACATCTGTCTGAAATGTACAATAGACAGGATAATAATAACGAACATGAAGGAGACTCCGTGTGCTGCGGATCATAATATGGGATGCAGCTCACCGTAAAGTCCCCGTAATAGTTTCTCCTTTGCGCCCAACCACTACAAAAATATGTACATGCACAATAAGTACAGAAATGTAGCATGAGTATATAAATCAACGCGTACCCAGTAAGTATCTAGCCTAACCTCGGACAAGTAGTAACGAGGGGTCGACATCGATCGACACTTACTAGAGGTCTAATAAATCAAATACAGTAAAAGTAGACAAGTACGAAATATGGTAATTAAACAGTAAAAACAAATATTGGTACATGATACGATCTTCATCTGAACACTAAACACGAAGTCCTAAAATGGAGTATATAATATGGTCCCCACCAGATAGAGCGTTACATCTCAAGTCAGAAAAACTCACGAGTACGCTGGCTTCTTGTCAAATATTATGCACGATTCTACCGAGGTTAGCGGCCCGATCCCATAAGAGTATTTCATGAAACTGCCAAGGCGAATGGCCCAATCCCATAAGACTATGTACATCATACTGCTGAGGCGAACGGCCCGATCCCATAAGAGTGTATTACAATATCCTGCCGAGGTGAACGGACGGATCCCATAAGAGTGTGATACATGAAACTATCAAAGCGAACGGCCTGATCCATTAAGAGTGTGTTACAATATCCTGCCGAGGCAAACGGCCCGATCCCATAAGAGTGTGATACATGATACTGCCGAGGTGAATGGCCCGATCCCATAAGAGTGTTGCTGAGGCGTTCAACCCGATCCCATTAGAATATGAAGCTTTTATGGAACTTTGACCCCACTCACGAATATACGTATGAGTTATGAGATTCAAAAAAACTTTCGATGAATACACAACGCGGGAGAAATCTATAAGGAAAGTACAATTCTTGCGGCTAAACAAGTAGCTTGACAAGTATCTAAAATAGAGAGTCCATTACTCTACGCGAGTTCAGTCTCGGGTCATAATGTGAATTAAAGCAATTAAACACGCAAGAATAAGTCAAATAGTACAATAGCATTGTATGAGTCTAAGTCTACCCGGACGTAATCGAGAATTCTAGCATACATACAGACACTCGTCATCCCATACGTGCGTAGCTCCCACAACATATAGCATGTAATAAATCTAATACCTACGGGATAATTTTTCCGTCACAAGGTTAGACAGAAGACTTACCTCACTCCGAAATCCGATAACCAACTCTAGGGCCTTTCTAAAGCCACAAACCGATGCCAAACGATCCGAAACTAATGAAACAACGTGCAAACCAATCAAAATATACTCCAATACTCATACAATAAAAATTAGAAACAAATTCCCAACTCCTAAAGAAAAGTCAACAAAGTCAACCCCGGGTTCACGTGTCCGATTTTTGAAAATTATCAAAAATATTTATTACCCATAACTTATATAGTATTTATTCCGAAAATCATCCAATTTCGTCCATGAATTGACCCTCAAATCAAGGATTTACAATCTCATAACTTTAGGGCTCAAAACTCCAATTTCTACAATTTCAACACGGATAAAAATGATAACCAATGAAAATAATCATGGAACAATGCCGCGAAAATCACCTCAAACGGAGCTCTAGAACTCAAGATATGCTCAAAATACTAAATTGCTCGGTTCGTCCATTTAAAATATTGTCGAGATGATTTTTGTTCTTTACCTTCATAGGTCACCTTCGCGTTCGCGAAGAGCAATTTTTCACGTTGACCGATCAACCAAGAAATCTTTCGTCGCGTTCGCGAAGAACAAAAGTTTGCACTAGAAACCAGCAATCTTTCCCGACACGAAAATGGGCATAACTCTCTCATACCACATCAGAATTCGATGATTGTTATTGCTATGACTCCGTAATTACAATACAGATCTAATGGTTCAATTAAATCACAAATCAAAGGTCATTTTCTCCATATAGTATTCTTTATACCCAAGGAAACGACACCAAAACATCAAATAACAGCGCGACACAACCCAAACACATTTGAAACACATACGAGGCCCCCGAGACCCTATCCAATCACACAAACCAATCCCAAAATATAACAGGAACATACTCGAGGGCTCAAATCATACTAAATAACATCAAAACTATGAATCGCACATCAATTCAAGCCTAATGAACTAATGAACTTTTAAACTTCTAAAACCCATGCCGAACCATACCAAATCAACTCGGAATGACTTCAAATTTTGCAGGTAAGTCCTAAATAACACAACGGACCTATACCAATTCCCGAAACCATAATTCGGATCCGATATCAACAAAGTCAACTCTCGGTCAAACCTATCAGCCTTCAATCTTCCAACTATTGCTAAAAAGTATCAAATCAACCTACGGACTTTTAAATCCAAATCCGGATATACGCCTAAGTTTAAAATCATAATCCGAACCTAACGGAACCGTCAAAACTTTGATCCGAGATTGTTTACTCAAAACTCAAACATTGGTCAAATCTTCCAACTTAAAGCTTTCGAATTGAGAATTATTCTTCCGAACCAACTCTGATCTTCACGAAAATCTAATCCGACTATACGTGCAAGTCATAATATATGAAGTGAAGCTATTCAAGGTCTCAAACTGCCGAACGACATGCTAGAGCTCAAAATGATCGGTCGGATCGTTACATGGTGTACACATTTTTTAGTAATGAGATTAACTTCAAGGGCCCGGGCTCGAAAAAAAACACTTGGTAGTGGTGGTGGTAAGTGATAATCTGACGAAGATCTTGGTGGTGGTTTCCACTCTTCAGCTTCTGGTTGAAGACTTTTGCCGCTGCAATTAAAGTCTAGTGCTTATTAAGCTTCAAGGGTTCAAGATAGATAGATACAGTTCTCAGTTCCTCACTAGAGTACTATATAGTTTGAAATGATGAAGAAAAATAAAATTTTACGTAATACATAGACGGGGCATGAGTAATTTGGAAGATCATATAGAGAGAAGATCAATATATCAGTATTATTGAGTTACAGCAATCATATAAGGTGATGAACACACTTTTGGTTAAAACATCATACAATAATGAAATAATAGAAAGTCTACCAATTAGTAGGATAGAAGCTCTCAATATCATCATCCGATAGAAAATCTTCGTTTGCTAGAACACTTCTTCCTTCTGCTAATGTCCAACTCCTATCAGTTGATGTCGCTTGTTCCTCTACAAAATTAAGTAGAATCGCCCACATATTAATAACATTCGGTTGTTCTCTTTTCGTATCCTGTCACCGCAACTCTCAAGATTCTCGATCAGTTCGAGGCATGGATTGTGAGAATCTTTTTGGGATGGGAGCCTCTAGTCTCGCCAAGACATGAACAAGGCATTGTGATTCGGCGTACGGATGTGCCCCCTCTAGTCGTAGTCAGCAGTAATACTCGTCGGGGTCAGAGTACTTTACGTCACGAAAATCGTCTTCTCGCTCTATCAGGAGGTGAGGATTATATGTGTCGAAATTGTTTTGGTTGTTTTCTGGATATGAATCAGTAGAAAGACTAGTTTGATTAGAGTTTCTTTCTATCACTAGTACTCGGGTCCTTCGGAAAGAATATTGACCAGTTTATGTTTCCTCTGCCTGACATGGCTAACAATGTTAATGTTTTTCTATCCTTCTACGTAAAGGATACATGCTTATATAAGTAAAAATAACAATGCAAATTGCACATAATGCCCTATATAATAAAAAAAGCGGAACACACTTAGGGGTCCGAGGTATTAGAAAAAATAATGCAAGCATTAGCTCTGTGCATTACTAATACCTTGTTTGGTACATTTTTTCAACTTATGTATAACTAATACTTGCATTACTAATCCATGCATTACTAATCCCTGCATTACTAATACACCGTATTCAGCATTATTCTTATGCACCCTGCCAAACGACCCCTTAAGAAGAATGTTGGTTTATTGTTACGGTTTTTTTTAATCTGAATCCCAATAAGATATTGCGACGTATTCATCATTACAAGATCTATGTCGGATGCTGCGTATTTTCATATGATTGTTCTCTTCGCACATACGATTCAACGCCACATTTAACAATTGTGGTGTATTGCACCACATAGATTTTGCAACACTCTTTGGTCTTTTAACATCGAGTCCCCGCAGCTTTTCTTCGAGTACGTTAGCCTGAACTACACGCCAGTTCCATTCAGGTGTCATTTCATATTTGTAACGTAACGTCGATTGTAACGGTGATTTGTGTTGTTCGAGTATTCGAACTCGAAAAATGGTTCCACTCTGACATAGCTAATGGATTACGTTATTGGTTGGTAGACATTAGTGACACTTTATACTAACCACTCTGAATGATTTAATTTGTTCCTTTATGAAGTATGCACGATAATATTCGTGGTTCAGTTGCATAACACATCTTATACTATTACATATTGTACTAGTAAAAAAATCTTTAGGGTACAAGTGCATATACGTCTTTTCGGTTCGACAAGATAAGACCCGAATTTAATTTGTACCATTTCTGAAGTACCTACGATAATATTCGTAGTACCATTGCATGCCTTTCTTATACATGCGCCATGTTGTACTAGTAAAAGTGTCTTTATGGTACAAGTGCATATACATCTTTTTAATGTGTAAACTCAAGATAAGGAAAATCAAATCAATGTTCAAATTAAAATAATTTTCACCGAATGTGTCCATATTACAAGTACGTTTGCTAATGTATTTCTCAACCACCCACATATTACTTTCCGACTTTCTCCCATGAAGCATCCACTGCAACCTTGATCCCATCGGCGACAAATCACCTTATATGTTTATTTTGATGACTCGGCAACCTCGATCTCCCGACGGTTTTTATGCTGAAAATTCGCACTGCTTTAATCACTCCAGCCTTGTCATTGAAAAGCATGTTTGTGTGGAGATCCATTAGTCTACTTTCATCCCGAATTGTTGTACGAATTTCAGCAAGATCCCTTATAAGGGCATCCGCACCCAGCGTACATGGCAAGTGATCAAGGTAGGGAATCTCCCTAGAATGGAATGTCAAACGCAACTGGTACCCCGATGGTCTCGCAGTAGGTGGAGAAGATGGAGCATGCTCAGTGAAGGCATCATGTTCCATTGTCAAATCTAGTTCCTCATTGTTACTATTATCTGTGAAGGGTGCTTCATCGCCTGACTCATCGGCGTTGTTGTCGTAGTCATTATCATCTTCCTCACTCTGTGCATATGCATATCGTGATTCAATATATCATCATCCTCTAACTAAGTTAGGATAGGATTGTCATGTTGCTCATTTTACCTGCACAAACGATCAACTAATTAATACTCTGGACATCTCAATACAATTTATTAGCTGTAATGCTTAAACCTACTATTCATAACTTGTATATTCCACATGATGCTGAGTCCCGGATGAAAAATCATTATTCATCCTTTCAAAACTAAAAACATATTTCAAGATTGTCAAATTGGTAATGACTCGAGGATGGACCAGCATAATCCCTCCCTCCAAAAGTAGGTAGATTTCCATTGTTAGTTTTTTTATAACTAGTAAAAGGTCGATAACCTTTATGAAAGAAATACATATTGTTATTATATATAGAAAATAAATATTTACACTATAATCAGTAAGTAAGTATTTACCACTTAGACTGTGAATCCTGTAAATTTGTCGATCCTCCATGCTGCTGCATTGGCGAGAAGTTGTGTCCTCTCTCCTCGTTAAGCCATGGAGATACGTTCAGATCAGGGCAGACTCTTTCATAGGGAACCTATTATGATAAAACAACTCTAAACACCTCCAAGAGGTTGAGTGTTAGTTGTAGTTTTCGGAACATCAATCATATTAACGGCTTCGGACCTTACGTACATTTCCAGCATGCTTATCACAACATCCTCGTGTTCGTCCAGAGTCCTTAAAAGATTTGGCAGAGTTTATCGTCACCGATGTTAAACTCAGCATAACATGCCACACTTTGTGGAGTAAGAGAACACGGATATATTCCGATTACCTTAAGATTTACCAAATGTTTATTCACACTCATTCTTTTACGTACCGGAGATACTAATTTTTGGTATTTCAATGTTTGTGAAAATTTAACAACACTTTGTGAAGAATAACTATAGTGCACCGAGTTATACTCCACCATAGCCTCACCGCCCCAGAATAACGCAAGTTAAACTCTTCTCTCATCCGTCATTATAGAAATGCTCAGAGGGAACTTCGTATAGGTTGATGAAGATAAATAGAAATATAAATAATGTTGGAAAAAAATGGCAAACTCGGTTCAAATTCACTCAAGAATGACTTCTTCACGAATGAAAATCCGACATAAGTAAGCAACTAAAACTGCCTTAGGCACATAAAAAATGTGTGTACTATAGGTTCTTTGTGGTATAATTTTCAGGGTTGTGATTCAAACATTCAGAAAATGATCAAAAAATCTGTCAGGATTTCATCGTCTTCGATGTTAAAATCAGCATAACAAGCAACCCCTTGCGGTGTAAGCGAACACAGATATCTTTTGGTTACCTTAAGATTCACCAAATATTTATTCACACTCATTCTTTTACGTACCAGAGATACTAATTTTTGGTATTTCAATGTCTGTGGTAATTTAACAACACTTTGTGGAGAATAACTATAGTGCACCAAGTTATACTCCACCACAGCCTCACCGCCCCAGTATAACACAAGCTAGACTCTTCGGTCATCCGTCATTGTAGAAATGCTCAGAGGGAACTTCGTATAGGTTGATTAAGATAAATAGAAATATAAATAATGTTGAAGAAAAATGGCAAACTCGGTTCAAATTCACTCAAGAATGACTTCTTCACGAATGAAAATCCAACTTAAGTAAGCAACTAAAACTGCCTTTGGCATATAAAAAATGTGTGTAGTATAGGTGCTTTGGTATAATTTTCAGATTTGTGATTCAAACCGTCAGAAAATGAGCATATGGTGCATGTTATTCATGCGCTATAATTGTATTTTATAGATATTATAGCACAATTACCTGGGCAATTATTTAGAAAGCCAGAAAATTTGTACTGTAGAAAGAAAATGTATATCGCATAAAATACATAGCGTTATATGTTCTTAGGCTAACAAACGGACGTTACATTTGGCCGTTAGCAAGATGTTGTATAGAGCATATATTTCATGCTCCCTTGTTTTCCCCTATTTTGATCGTTTGAATTCGATTAATCACTACTTTAGTTTCGGACTCTTGCTTCTCCCATCTAGAAGATGGTTCCTAGGACAAATTAAATTAAGACAAAAGAGTGTTGTCTAGGGGTGGGCATGAAACCCAAAAAATTGAATTCCGAATCGAACCGAATTAATTCGGTATTTCGGTATCAGTTTATTCGGTATTTTGATATAATTCGGTATTAATTTTTTGGTATTTCGATATTTTGGTACGGTTCTCGGTATTGAGGTTTCGATACTTCGGTATACTAAATATTTTAAGTAAACCTAGGTAGTAAAACTAAGCCCAAATAAAACTAAGCCCAAGTCCAACCCTTAAGCCCTAGCCAGTAAAACTAAGACATGTCCAACCGAACACTGAAAGTAAAAATGATCATCTTTGACATTACGAGTGGAATATCATTTCCATTGAATGTTGATCCTGGAATTATTACTCAGCCATCCTTGATGGATCTATTAGATTAGAGTGTAAAGATTCAATTATCTGCTTACACAATAAATAGAAGAACTTGTCTACAGTACTCTACGAACGAAATCAAAATTTATTAGCAAATCATTCACCATTTGAAGATATTATTTCTTTATTGTTATTACTAATAACGGCACCGAAACCGTACCGAAATCATACCGCACTAAACAAGAAAATACCGAACTAATTTGATACGGTATTACACAATTGATATACCGAATATCGAAGTATCGAACCGTAATTCTTAAATACCGTACCGAAGTACCGAACGCCCACCCCTAGTGTTGTCAACAAATAATCGTCAAGAATGTATAAAAATGAAACTGATATGACAATTATATCCTTCGAATAAAAAGATATCCTTCACACAATTTTGAACCCCATCCGAAACCCAAGCGCATTTTTATCCTCCAAAGTGAAATAACCAATTCCAATATAAAAATTGACTACTCAAATATACAAACCATTAATTATGTACTACATAGTAAATTTAGTCATGTAGGCTTCCTTTTCCCTTGTATTATATGTTGTCAAGTTTCCTTTCTTATAATGAAAATTTACTCAATTTTTTCTTAGTATTACTGAAAGTCTTTAGGAGGAAACAAAGGAGAAATATTCTCAAAGATACTTCGGAAAAATTGTCTCTATTTCTTTGTCTGCTATACATCTCTATGGAGAGGATTAGAGGAGAGGTTAGAGGGCAAAAGAAATACTATAAAATAAAATTTAAAAACTAAAAAGGAATGAAAAGGTGAAAAACTAAAAGTTTGGGGAAAAATAGCAATAATGGCCTGGCTCTAGCGATAAAAATTTATCCGCGCTCAAATATTTAGACCAAGCCAATAGTAGCTATAGTAAAAACTTCTTTTGTTATTCTTGACGAGGTCGCGCCACCCAAAGAGAGCTAAGAGCTCGAAGCCTATGGAAATATTCAGCAATTGCCAAAAAGCACCTCGCCGCTTGACGACTTGTCAAAATTTGATGCAGCCGATGAATTGTTTGGTGCCTCAAATTCTCAGCCTGTAAGTAAAAATAATCATTAATAAATTATTTTCTTTGGTCAATCACTTGTACTCCATATGTCTCAATCTTTGTATGATATTTCTTCCTTTTTCGTCTATAATACAAGAAGATGTTATTCATCAATATTTAGTACAATAACTCAACTTTAATACACAAAATGAGACAAGAGAGTATTAAATACGTAATTAAGTAAGAAGTCAATTCATGTTTGACTTTTTATGCTTTTATGTAAGATTTTTAAATCACCATAATTTTTAACAAAATAAGTAGCACCCTATGACTATTGAGACTCTGGTTGTTATTGATTTGATGGTTGAATTGACTTGAGAGCACGCTCGTAACATTTTATTATAAATTCAGAATGTGAAAGTATTTTTATTTTTTTGCAATTTTATTCCCTGCTGTGTTTGGTTGGTATAAAATTTATACCGCCAATCAAATACGGTATAAATTTAATCCCAGACTTAATCCAAGATATCTCATCTTATCCCATCAAATTTGGGATTATTTTATCTCACCTCTCATATGGTATAAATTAGTCCTGGGATTATAATCCCAAGATAATTTAGTCCGCGTACCAAACGACCCTAAGGCATGCTAGTTTCCTTATGCTATATGTTGGATATGAGCCGGGAAATCTGAAATTTTAATGTTATAGAACATGTACACAATAACCAGTGGCGGGACCACCTTATAGGAAGGGGTGTCAAATGATACCCCTTCGCGAAAAAAATATATTGTGTAGGTAGGTAAAAAAATAAATTATATGTATATATACTATGTATTGACTCCCCTTAATTTCCTGGTATGTTTACTTTTATATATTTTGACACTTCTTAACCAAAATTCTGGCTCCGCCACTTACCATAACTACTTCAATATTCATGAGAACTAGTAATGACTTGAAGAGAGTCGAGTTCATGACCCTGATGTAAATTTTTTGGAGAACTTTGATTCCCTTTTCTTTGCCACTCTTTCTAATAAAATCTAGAGTTATGATACGTGGATGTGTGCACTTTCAAATGTGTTTCTTAAAATGGTTTATGGTTATGGCTTTATACAATATGAACCATGAACTTATATTTTTGTATCCCTCGCCTATTTGGAAGCGTGATAAGTTGTACAAGATTGAGCTCGCGTTTGCTTTTGGACCGAAATTCATGCAAAATGACATTCAGAAAAATTATCTAAACACTCGCATTACTTGTTAGATAACTATAGAATAAATATTTTGATAGACATTACTTGGAACCAAATAAAAATGGTAACTAACCAAATATCATATATTGAAGTTTACTGATAGTGTAATTTTGTTTACATCTTTATTCTTTAGTGTATATAACTTAAATGGCATACTCTACGAATGGGTTTTAAGCTCCTGCTTGGGTATACATTGAATTCATTAAATGGGTGTGTGTGTGTGTGTGTATGGAATGAGCAGTGAGAGAGAATTGGTCATAGATGGAGTAGATTTTCCAACTAAAGTAGGAGTAGATATACATTTTCTTCTCCTCGCGCCCTACCAATCTATCACCATTACTTAGTGTGATATCTTATCTCATAAACATAATGCAAAAAGATTTATTTTAGCGCTAAATTCTGAAGAAATAAAAGATAACCTCGAGAAAGCACTATCCTTTGTGATATAATTAGAGGTTTAAACATATTAACACTAAAAATGCAAGAATTATCCGTATAATTTAATACTATGTTTTAGAAGATTGTCTATCTTATTTTTCGGGGACTAACTCCATCAATTATGGGCTGTTACCAGTAGCTACTTTTATGTAAATTGATAGTATAAAAAGCCTTTTATACTACCGGCATTCATAAGTTAAAACTTATAATAATGTAAGTTTTCACATACCTGTCTAAAAAAAACTTCAAGAGTGGAAAGTTTGTTGATTGCAAGGGCCATTTGGCCCATGTAGTTAGCCATGTTTTGAGGGCAATTAGCCAATGCATCAGAGACAAATGTGTCTGAAAGAGACTGATTCAGAGCTTCCAGCCCTTGTGAAAGTGCACTCTCAGCTTCTTGCGTTGATTGTTGCAACCCACAAATCCCCACAAATTGTTCTTCTGTTAATGGCTCAATCTGACTCAGGATAATCTAATCATGCATCATTAGAAACAACAAATTAACCAAGATTATCTTATCGGGATATACATAAAACTCCCAAATATATACATCTAATATTCACCCATAAAAATTACGGAAAATGAAGTAGTAACAAACATGTCTTTATGTACTTCTCTCATTTTTCTTAACTTGTTCCATCACCAACTAAGTTGGATATATATACATAGTCTTCTTTGCTGAAAAGCAGAAATGAGGAAAAACAAAGACAAAAGAAAGACAAGAAAGCACAGATTTATCTTAGGCAAACTAGCCAGGGTTTCAATGATTCTTTAGTAATATCGATTACGGTGTTTGTCTTCTTTTATTATCTCTCTTAATTTCTTATAATACAGTGTAAAGAACTTTATATTTGTATCTTTTACTGTAATTTTTTATATGCCTTTCAAATATTTTGAATGATTAATTGTTGTGACTTATAGCACTTTTTATGTAATTTTTAAATTTATTTAAAAAAATTAAGTATTCCATATCTGAATATACTGTCAAAATTAAGAAATTTAAATCATGTAAAGCAAAAAGTGTAACATAAATTGAAAAAGAGGGCATAGTTATTAAGTTATACTCCATTTGTTTTAATATTCAAGATAACTAGATGTTTTACTTATTATTGGCAGTCACAAGTAATTATTTTTAAGGTGATATGATGATATAAAAATTATTTTTAGACATACTTTGATGAGCTCGGATGGCCGGAAATCTCCCATCCAAATAGAACAGCGCTCGGCCGGAGTTTTCCACATGCCGGAAACAAGATGAAAGACGTCGGATTTTGCAAGCATGCTCTTGAGGTTCATAATCTGGTCGTAATGTGTCAAACAATTGTCGACATACATCCGAAGTTCGTTCTCCGGCAAATGTTCCTCCACAACTGCACTTCTAAGCTCGCAAATGAGACGATGATGTTCCTCCACCCACCTTGCGTACTCCATATCAAAAACCGCAGCATCTAAATCCATAACAAGTTGAAAAAAACATAAAGCTACAAATATGAATATCTGCTATCTATAGTATGACAGAAGTCATTTTCCATGAAAAATATACCGTGAAAAATATTTTTTGATGTTTGATTGATGAGTGCATGCACGGGAAATATGTTTATGAAAAATGTATATTAAAGATTGGCAATAATATTTAAAATATTTTGATGAAAATTTTGAATACTCCATCTGTTTCAATTTATGTGAACTCATTTGACTGGGCACGAAATTTAAGAAAAGAGAGAAGACTTTTGATCTTGTGGTGTAAAATGAGGCACATATATTTTGTGGCTATAAATCATTGTATAAAGGTAAATTGTTTTCAAATAAGGAAAGAGGTCATTCTTTTTAGCACGGACTAAAAAGGAAATAGGTTCACATAAATTGAAACAGGGAGTAATAAATATTAATAAAAATGTCTAAACATTAGTTAGAGTTACAAGTAACATGGAGTTAAAAATCAATTACTTGTTCGAGCCTTCAGTTACTGGTATGAACAAGAGAAAGATATTGAGAAATTTTAGCTTGGATCTTCGATCTCCTATGTTAGAGACGACATAGGGTTTATTTAGGGGGAAAATATGGTAGATTTTCGGGTTTGGGGAAGGGATTATAAAGAATCCACTTTTCGACTGTTGGAATCCTCCATGTCGGCAAAGAAATCAATCTTCACATATTTTTGTTTAAAGTCACGCTATATTACAAGTCAACAGTCTGTGTTTAATTGGCACACATGCGAGGATGTTCGCGTGCCTGATAGGAAAGAGCCAAACTTTACGTGTTTATGTAAAAATCGGTGTCAAGTTCCGTTGCCTGTTCATGTATTTGGCCTAAATTTAAAATAAATTTTTAGAAAAGACCATCGGCCACAAGTGAGGGAAAAGTTAATTTTCTTCATCTTAATAGTACAAAATTCTTTTCTTTTGTAACAGAACACCTAAAAATGACTTTCCCATAATAATGAAGATAACTTCTATTATACCAAACACTTTCCTAATTTATGGGATTCAAATTGTACCTGAGCTCATGCTGCCCCTATTAACAGGTAGGGCTTGGTCTCCTCCTAAAAGAGCATTACCCCCAAAATGGAATCCCTACAAATATTTGATTTTTCTTGGGGTCATATTAAATTTTTTGTTGTGAATATAGAAGCAACACCAAATGATTCTATGAATAAAAGATTTATAATAGGATGAGCTGGTAAGGGAAATTAAATTTTATTACTTGAGATCTGGCCCTTTGTAGTTCTTGTTCTAACTGGGCAAGCCTTACTCTACTTGACTCTAGCTGCTGAATATAAGCCTGCAATGGAAGAATAAATAGATGAAATAAATTTCCATAAATTAAACAATCGCTCAAAGATGACCCTCTTGTGTTTTAACTGTCAAACCAATATAATTAGTGAAAATAATTAAGCAAATGAATTACAGTACCTTTTTCCTAAGTCTGCTTTTCCTAGCTGCTTCCCTATTCTGAGCAAGTCTCCTCAATGTCTGAAGAGAAAAGCAATTAACTAAAATTGCCAAACACAAATATTCACATAGAAATTCAAAACAAGGAGATAAGCATAATATTGCAAATCACGAGAATGACTAGTGTTACGAGATCAATTATGAGGGGAATTCTCTGAAATTATCCCAAAAAATAAATAAATAACTCGTAGAGAAAAGACATATATTTTCTCAAAAGATTAGAAACCACAAGTCTTACCTTATGATCTGGTATTTTAGGTGCATCTTTCTCTGAACCTGAATTTAGACCCTTCCTGTTCCATTCTCGCTACCACCACCAATAAAAACTTTTTAGAGGAAATTAAATAAAAAGAGAGGAAAAGGAAAAAATTATAATTTATGCGACACTATTATTTTTAGAGAAGTTAATAAAGTTCTTATTTGATCCCCATCTTCATAAATAGTTTGCCTCTCGTACTTCAAAATCCAGCCACATAAACTGGAACGGCGGAGGGTAGTATTTTGCTAAAGAAGAAATCAATAAAACATACCTTAGCAACTTTTGGTTCAGGTCCAGAAGCTGCAGAAAGAACATCATTTTTAGAATTCGTTAACTCCATTATAGACGGCTGAGATGATTTCTGGGAACCACTAGAAACCAATCCAGTATTTGCCTACCATAATCAGAAAATAACAAGCCATTAGTTCTTAATTAGAAAACAGCATGAATATGAAACTAAATGTTATATTGGCTTTCTATGCACATATAAAAGTTAGACCATCTGTCCAAGTCTTGGTAGACAAAATTACTTATACTAGTAACAGGTAGGATATTTTTCGTGAAATTAGTTGAAGTACAGGCAAGCTGTTCCACTCCAATTATCAAAAAAATATTTAACTTGTTATCCATGTTTGATTTTGTATACCTTAGTTGATGATGGCTCAACATGCATGGGCTGTGATGGGAAAATGTTCAGAGTCGGTGGTCTCATCTCAGAATTATTTTCTGCAAATTATATAAAGGAAAAAAAATTGAAGTTAAAAGCTATAAAGATCATGAAATAGAGGAAAAAGAAAATATTTCATTTGTAAATTTTACTGTACAACCTGCTTTATGAATTCTTATATCTGAAAACATAAAGGAATAGAATAAAATCAAAAAGGGAGGAAACAATATATATCTTCCCTTATAATCAGAAAAAAAAAAACTTGCTTTTGATTCTGTGAGGAAGTGGTCAAAGGACGTACTATCAGATTTTAAATTTGCCGAATGTGCGTGAGAAAAATAATTGAGCTCGTACATTTAAAAGTATAATGAATTCAAGGGTAAAAAATGCAATCAAATTTAGAATTCTGAATCGCGCCGTTGAGAGAAGAAGAAAAATGAAAGGAAGGAGAGCTCACCTCTTAGATGGTTTGAAGAAGGATCTTGACCATCAAGGTAAAGGAAAAAGGCTTGATCTAGTTCACCTAAATCATAATTAGCTCCACCAGTATTAATGTCTTTGCTTCTGCTCGTGGATCAAAAACAATAATTAACTCAAGAGAAATATTGGAGAAATCAGATTTCTGTTGTATCCCTAATTTGAATTAATCAACAAAAAGAAAAAATATAAGTACTACATAAAGTTTCCTGGAATGACAGATGATGTAGAAGATGACTGCTGTAACATTCCAAAAGAAATCTGATGCTGAGAATTATGGAATAATAAATGTTGCTGATGATCACTGCCAAAAGAAATCTGATTATCACTTTCAAGCCCCATTTTTTATAATTATTAAAACTGATAGCTTTCTCCTACACAGCTATTTATAAAATTGCGACCTCCCGAGTTCTTTATAGAGAGTTGTCTTGCTGTTCTAATATAGGTACGTCGTTTTACTCACTACATATATATAGAGATAAAATCTAAGACAGCTAGCACCAGTCGGTGAGAATACTAATTTTTGTGAAGAGAGGATAAGGAAATGAAGAATTGAATGCTAAAGAAGCAAACGGACAAAGTTAATTTAAGCTTTTAGCTAGTGAAGAAGAAGAAGAAGACGACTTTCTTTGAATACAAAAAAGAAAATATTTTCTTTTTCAGATAAAGCGGTAGGTCTTGAAGGATATCCAGAGTTTCAGCATCTCTCTCTCTCTAAAAAAAATTGTTCCAAGTCAAGTTTGGGCTCTATGGAAACGGACGTTTTTTGAGCTTCCTTGTTCGACTATCTCATTGTTGCATATTGTGAATTGACCTTTTTGCCCTTTCTCTTCGTGGTTATTATATTACATTAACATTTCATGCAGCTTTTTGAACTAATACGCAGAAGTTGAATATATGAGTATGGCATCGACTTACTGTAAGTACAATTTATAATACCCAACACAATGGCATAGATCAAGAACATTTAAAAAACAAATTAGCCGATATAACAATAACAACAACAATTTAATTGTAATGCTGCAAGTGGGTCTGGGGAGAATAGTGTGTACGCAGACTTTAATCGTACCTTGTGAAGATAGAGAGACAATTCCGAGAGACCCTCGACCCAGAAAAGTATAGTCACAATATAATTGAAAAGAAATACATCAATGGACAAGGCATGTAAAAAAAACAGTAGCAAAGAGCAGTATCAACAGCATGATAATAAGACAATCAACTATAACGACCCGACCGGTCATTTTGAGCATTTGCACTTCACTCGTAGTTTGAGAGCATGTGTAGCTCCGTATGATGTATTATGACTTATCTGAATCGTCGGTTTTGGTTTTCAGGTTACTCGGAAGTGATTTGAAAGAATGAATTTCATGTTTGAAACTTTAAGTTGGAAGAGTTGACTTAGTTTGACTTTTATGTATTTGACCCCAAAACAGAGTTTTGATGGTTCTGTTAGGTCCGGATGGTGATTTTGGACTCAGACGTATGCCCTGATTTACATTTGGATAATTCTAGAAGGATTCGCCTCTAATTGGCGAAAGTTGAAAACTTGAAGGTTTGGAAGGTTCATAAGTTTGACCGAGAGTTGACTTTGAGGATATCAGATTCGAATTAGTTGACTTTGGAATAGCTTTGTCATGTCATTTGGGACTTGTGTGCAAAATTTGAGTTCATTCCGGGTTGATTTGATATGTTTCGGCGCGGGTTTTGGAAGTTGAAAGTTGAAAGTTCATTTAGGTTTGATTTGAAGTGTGATTCGTCGTTTAGGTGTTATACATGATTTGAGGCCTCAAATAGGTTCGTGTTAGGTTATGGGACTTGTTGGTATATTCGAACGGGGTCCCGAGGGGCTTGGGTGAGTTGCGGACGTATTTCGGATCATTTTCCTTCATTTTGGCCTTGTTGGTTCCTACTGGTATCTAGTGCACCAAGTCTTCTTCGCTATCGCAAAGTTAGAGGTGCGATCGCGTAGATGAAAAATCTGGAATTGAGTAGTTCTTTCTTCACGTTCGTAAGTAGAAGTATGCGTTCCCGTTAGTTTCTGGAGATTGGGCATCGCGTTCGATAAGAGCCATTACATTCGCATAGGGCTGAGCTGAGAGCTGGAGTTGGGAGCTTCTCCATCGCGTTTGCGTATAAGGGAACGCGGTCGCGGAGTGTGGGTACCTGTGTGCTTTGCGTTTGCATGACTAGATTCGCGATCGTGTTGCATATTTGTGGACGCAGTGTAGGTTATTCATCACGAAGGTTGTTCCGCGATCGCGGTTCATTAATTTGCCCAGTGATTAAAAAGTGCTATATTTCGGAGGTTTCGACCATTTTTGCATATTTGGAGCTATGGAGTTCGGATTGATGCGATGTTTTAGGCGATTTTCACCATATAGATTGCAGTAAGTGTTCTCTACTCAGTTTTATTTATATTTCATGAATCTATCTTCATTTTTAGCATTTGGTTGATGATTTCTAAAGATAAAGTTGGGGGATTTTGACTAAAGTTTCATAGAGCGAATTCTGGAGTTTTGAACATTGATTCGGAGTAGGATTTGAGTGAAATTAGTATTGTTGGACTCGTAATTAAATGGGTTATCAGCTTTTTGTGAGTTTTTTCGGGTTCCGAGGTGTGGGCCCAAGTTTGACTTTTTGGTTGACTTTGGGCTTTTGATTAAAGATTTGACCTTTATCACTTGAAATTGTTTCCTTGGGCTTCATTTGATGTATTTGAGTTGATTTTGGCTAGTTTCGAGCCGTTCGGCGGTCGGTACATGCGAGATGGCATATTTGGAGCATCGTTTGGCTTGCTCGGTATTAGATTTGGCTTGTTCGAGGTAAATAACATTTCTAAATTTGGTGCTGAGGGTATAAATCCCTGAATATACGTGTTATATATTTGGTGTGAGGTAACGCACAAGCAAGGTGACGGGCGTGTAGGTGTGCATCGTGTGAATTATTGCTCGGTTAATTTTGTGATACTGTGTAGTTACTTAATCTTGTCTTTATCCAAAAAATTTCTACGTGATAGAGTAATAGAGATGTGATCCATGTTAGAAACCATGTTTAGGCTATATGTTTATTCTGTTGAGGGCCCACTGAAGTCATTTCAGTTGTTAAGATACTTTCTTAAATTGCAATTACATACTCAGTCATATCCATTCATTTGCATATCATATCTCAGTTTATGTTATCATTTGTTGTCACAAGATGTTATCATTGTTTGGGCTGATTGGCATGAGATTTTTGAGCCCGAGAGACTGGAGAGATTGATGACTGAGGTGGGGCCTGAGAGTCATGTTGTGAGTGAGATATGTGAATTGGGTTGCACGCCGGAACATGCCTTATGGCTATATATGGATCGGGTTGCAGGCCTTATGGCTATATGTGGATCGGGTTGCACACCGCAATAAGCCTTATGGCTATATGTGGATCGGGATGCATGCCACAATAGGTTATATTAGTGCTTGGATAGGATCTGCCCCTCCGGAGTCTGCACACCTACAACGAGCGTAATTACTGTTGATTCATGATGGGATCGGGCTGCGCGTCGCAACAGGTACCGTACAGTGTTGAGGATTGAGTGTGTTGAGTAATTGAGCGTGAGGAGTGGGAGTGTGAGACTGTGATATTGAGTACTCTGAGAGTGTGAGTACATGAGTTCATCACTGTGACGCATTGCATCTGACATGCATACTTGACATACAGGCATAGAAATGCATTTTTTCCTCATGCTGTATTATATTGCGTCATTCATGACTTCACATACTCATTGACATGTAGGCATAGAGATATATTTTTCTCATGCCATTTCAACATGAAACATACTATATCTATTGTTGAAAGTTTTTGGGAAAAATCAAAGCTTTCTGACTTACTCATATTTTGGTGATTTCGGTGAAGGATTTGGGTTTTACTATTATACTTGAAAAGCATGCCTATTTTTCCATAACTGTGAACGAGTTGAGCATCACATCTTTGAGTTGTTTCTTGTACTACTTTCATTATATTTTTGTGAGTGATGTTGGCTATTGGTGTTGGACTCTGACCATTTACCCAAGCTTGTCACTACTTTCATCCTAAGGTTAGGTTTGTTACTTATTGAGTACATGGGGTCGGTTGTACTCATACTACACTTCTTCACCTTGCGTGCAGATTTTGGATGTTGATGTCGCTATTTATGGCGGGAGCTAGCATTGAATACGTACTTGTGTTTCGGTTTTAGCTACCTCTTGCTCATAGTAACTTTAGACCTATGAAAATCTGCTAATTACATTTCAAATAGATGATATATTTTATTTCATACCAGTTTTGTAAATTCTAAATCTTAGAAACTCATGATTTGTACTATTAGTCCTTGGAAAATGTATAAAGATTCAGTTATTTTATCATTTATTTGTCTCAATAAATCTCATTTGAATTGATTTATTATTAACTGGCTTACCTAGCGGGTTGGATTAGGTGCCATCATGGCTAGTTGGATTTTGGGTCGTGACAAATTGGTATCAGAGCTCTAGGCTTATTGGTTCTACCAGTCATGAGTAAGTGTATTGTAGAGTCTTGCGGATCGGTATGATGACATCCATACCTATCTTCGAGAGGCTAGAGGGCATTTAGGATAAACTTCCCATCTTTCTTTCCTTATTGTGCGGCATTGATTCAGCTTGAAGCGTAACTCTTTGAATTCTTTCCACGCATTCATATGCATATGTGAGCGCTCGATATCAGCTGTGCATCGGCATCTTGTGATTCCATGGATGATGTCCAAGATGTGATTTTTGTTTGCTGATGATGGGCCAGTCTGAAGGACTTAAGGCCGGGTTTTGACTGTAGCTCGAGCATGGGGATTTCGGGTGAGTGAGCACGTGCTTTTGGACTTATAAGTCCGACAGTGTCCCTATTAGTGGAATTTGTGGCTCGATGAGTGGTTGGATGACCATATGATGAGTATGATGTGACTGCGGGATGTGTTCGGATGGTTTGAATGTGACGGTAAGATTTTTCTTGGGATGTGAAAAGGACTATTGGGTGCTTGATTTATGTCTTGATATGACATATAGTCTCGAGTTATGAGTGTGTTGGAAGATTTTTCATGTTGTTTAATTGTGGGACGAAGTAGATTTTTAAGTCTTGTTGTGAGTTCAAACTCAGGAAGATTAAGTGATGGCGTAGTAGTTGTGGCTGTGAAAGGTTATAGAGAGATGTCGGTTTGAAGCTAAACGGGTGGGTTATCACATGCGGGGTAATTTACGGATGTGTGATCCTTATGATGTTGTGTGGAGGATTTCTTTTCTACTAGTGGGTTATATTTGTGCAATTTGAGTTTGGATCTGTTGTAATAATTGACATGACCATCACATGGATGCATGCGAGTTTAGTAGATGATTTGAGGTACTATATGGTTTGTTATGTGAGCTTATGAAGGATTTAGTTGAATCTCCCTGCGGTATTATGGTAGTAATAGAGTATGGGTATTGCGAGTTATCGAGTGTTTGATCTATGGCTTTGATCCAAGTAGGGGAGTCGGCTATCAACAATTTTATTTCATGGTTATATGTTGTAATGGTTTTGGTTTGAGGCATACTTGTGAATCAATTATGACTTGCAGAGGTTGAGATCGAGGATGACTTGAGTAAGGGAATTTCCGGATACAGGTTATATTATACTTTATTTGTATATGGAAATCGTGGAATGATTTGAGTTGTTATTCCTAACGGATGGAGTGCGCATAGAGTAGGAATTTACTCGGTTGCATTAAGGCGGAGTTACTTCTTTGGGTGTTATTGTGCTAATGGGGCACAGGTCATTCGGCTCGCGTGGGTGGTGAAATTGGTATTTGAGTAGAGTAAATGACTCTAGAGAAGGTTCTAATAGGTTCAAGATTTATATGTAGTAGTTGAGAATTTTTCGGATTTGTATATGGCTAGAATCTGAGATTTACATTAGATGGTGTCGAGACTCGCGGTATTTCTATATCACTAGGGATTATACACTTCAATATCAGAAAGGTGAAGGAAACGACTTTAGACTCACAAAAGGTCTCTTCAGTGTGGGTGTCTCAGTTGTGGTACTTCTGGGGTGCTTAAGAGGGAATACATCGACTTATGGGTTTTAAGGCGTGTGGTTTTATGTTAGAACCTCTTGTGGTGAATTTTGGGTAAGGATCGTGGTGTTCTGGCAAGGAGAAGTATCAACTTGAAGGCAATTCAAAAGAAACTCGGAGAAGTTAGACAGCTTGATAGTAGGTTGGATCAGCACGATAATGGTTATGGTCGGTTCTTTGGGTATGTGTGATGTGGTGAGGTTCTACAGGTGTTTTGTGGAAATGCTCTTGGGTTTAGGCGACCTGCGTGACTTGGTTAAGTTAGAGAGATCCAGTTGTGATGGTTTGATGACGCGCAAATGGGTTTTGGAGGGGTTCTCAATGGTTTCTACCACGGTTTGAGATGGATATTTCCTACCGGCGTGAGGAGCATGTTGAGTATTGTGATTTTTTATTGGATGGAATCAAATGAAAGGTTTCTGGCTGATCAGATATGTATTCTATTTGTAACTCAGGGATTGATTATGCGATTCCCGTACTTTTCATATGGTGGCATGATACATGCGGTGTGTTGAGTGGGATTGAGACTTGTATGTGCAAGTATACGATTCAGTTCCAAAAGAAAGGTCATGGGTTTATGCAGCACAAACAATATCGGATGTCGGCACTACTTGGTAATTCCTGAGAAGGGTGCGCATTTCAGAAGGCGCATTGTGTGTTGACTTACGGATGCTTCATTGGTACTGCGGTACTCTCCTCATTGATTGGCTGCTGATATTCAGATTTTTGCTATCTGGCATGGAAAAATTTTAGAAGTATTCCTCGTGGGAAGATCATGTATGAGAGATGTGTTAGACATTCGAGCGATGAAATTGGGATCAGATATGGTGATTCGTGTGTTCTATGGATTTGGAGACCGGGAATTCTCAGAAGCAGATTGTTTCGTGGTTGTGGACTGTGAATGTGTGGATAAAGCTAACCAGATGATAGTATGTGTTATGGTTAGGTCATTGTGAACCTTCGGAGGGTTATTTATCTATTTATCGATGACCAGAGTTGATTTGGGGCCCATTTGGTAGACCCAATGAGGATATGTATTCTATACCAGGCCGGATTGGTTGACTCCGTACTTCTATTGTTGAAGGGTGTGCCATTCAGAAGAGTTGAGCTTATTAGAGTTCTGATATGATATATGTGCTACTTCTCTATGCTACGAGGGGTTGTGATTTGATTGGTTATAAGCACACATGGTGCGGTTCTGTTTGGATCTTGTAGCGGGATTTGAACGAGATGGTTATTGGGGTGTCGAATGCTTGATTGGACCTTGGTTATGTCCTCTCCGGGCTGTGATATATTGTGTTATTTTCTTCTCCGTGGTTATGGCCATACACTTCATGTATTTGATGTTGAATTGTATGTAGTTGTTGATTTTGAGCATGGTGGCTTGAGGTATTTCATATGGACCCGTGTTTGGATGGGGTCACGTATTGCAACTGGGTTATGTTGGGATATGATCCTTTGTATTAGATTTGTGTATCTTAATTCTACTATGTGTGATGGGTTCATAGCATTGCGCCTGTGGTGGTATCTGTTGAACTTGCAGGGCAGCTCTATCATTTGAGTCATTTTCCATGATTGAACACATTTGAATTATAGCTTATTGGTACACGGATTGCACGGTTGTGAATCTAGGTTGAATTAGAGTGGCATGTTAGTAGGGTGGTTGTATTTGATATGATGGGTCGTTAGACCTAGAATGGGTACTATCGGATTTGATTACAGTATATTTGGAAAGATAATATCGGAAGTCGGTTTAGATATTATCTATAGCTCTTGTCGAACGAGAGGGAGCTCCATGACTTGTTGATCTGATGAATGGTTATTAATTTCTACGTATTTCTTTCATCATCGGTAGTGTACAGAGGTTTTAGGATGGGGTTTTGATTGATATGAGGTTTATTACCGGTATTGGATTATTTTGAGCAGCTACTGTGATCGAAAATTTTGCTACGGGTATGCGAGTTATATGGTATGTCATGTGATTACATCTTGGGTTATGGTTATGGCTTGATATAGCTTGTTCAGACTTATACAGTGTGTGGACGCGAGGTTCAGGTCTTTTAGGAAATTCCGGATGTTAAAAATTGGATTCTATGGTTTATGGGCTAAGGTCAAAGTAATGATCTTCAGTTATATTGTGTTGTCGGGCCTATATGGAATAGGGTGACGTGGGATCACCCCTGGGTATGTCCATGGTAAGGTTACTGAGTGATTGACGGCCTTGGAACAACTCTTGGCATGTTCGAGGACGAACGTATGTTTAAGTGGGGGAGAATGTAACGACCCGACTAGTCATTTTGAGAATTTGCACTTAGCTCTGTAGTTTGAGGGCATGAGTATATTTGTATGATGTATTATGACTTGTGTGAATCGTTGGTTTTGGTTTTCAGGTTACTCGGAAGTGATTTAGAAGAATGAATTTCATGTTTGAAGCTTTAAGTTGGAAGAGCTGATCAAGTTTGACTTTTGTATATTTGACCCCGTAACGGAGTTTTGATGATTCTGTTAGGTTTGGATGGAGATTTTGGACTCGTACGTATTCCCGGATTTGCATTTGGATAATTCTAGAAGGTTTCGACGCTAATTGGCGAAAGTTGGAAATTTGAAAGTTTAGAAAGTTTATAAGTTGGACCGAGAGTTGACTTTGAGGATATCGGATTCGAATTATGGTTCTAGGAATTGGAATAGCTTCGTCATATAATTTGGGACTTGTGTGCAAAATTTGAGTTCATTCCGAGTTGATTTGATATGTTTCGGCGCGAATTTTGAAAATTGAAAGTTCGAAGTTCACTTAGGTTTGATTTGAAGTGTGATTAATCGCTTCGATGTTGTTATGCATCATTTGATGCCTCGAGTAGGTTTGTGTTAGGTCATGGGACTTGTTGGTATATTCGGACGGGGTCTCGAGGGGTTCGGGTGAGTTGCGGACGTGTTTCAGATCATTTTCCTTCATTTTGGCCTTGCTAGTTCCTGCTAGTATCTGGTGCACCAAGTCTTCTTCGCGATAGTGAAGTTAGAGGTGCTATCGCGTAGATGAAAATCTGGAGTTGAGTAGTTCCTTCTTTGCGTTCACGAGTAGATATCCGCGTTCGCGTTGGTTTCTAGAGATTGAGCATCACGTTCGCATAAGAGCCATTGTGTTCGCATAGGCCTGAGCTGAGAATTGGAGTTGGGAGCTTCTTCATCGCGTTCGCGTATGAGGGAACACGGTCGCAGAGTGTGGGCGCCTGTGTGCTTCACGTTCGAATGATTAGGTTCGCGATCGCGTAGCATATTTATGGAGGCAGTGTAGGTTATTCATCGTGATCACGAAGGTTGTTCCGCGATCGCAGTTCATTATTTTGCCTAGTGATTATAAAGTACTCTATTTCGTAGGTTTCTTCCATTTTGCATATTTAGAGCTATGGAACTCGGATTGAAGTAATGTTTTAGGCAATTTTCACCATATGGATTGGGGTAAGTATTCTATACTCGATTTTATTTATATTTGATGAATCTATCTTCATTTTTAGCATTTGGTTGATCATTTCCAAAGAGAAAGTAGGGTTTTTTTTTACCAAAGTTTCATAGAGCGAATTCATGAGTTTTAAACATCGATTCGGAGTCAGATTTGTGTGAAATAGTATGGTTGGGCTCATAGAATGGGTTGTCGGATTTTGTGAGTATTTTCAGGTTCCAAGTTGCGGGCCTAGGTTTGATGTTTTGGTTGACTTTGGGCTTTTGATTAAATATTCGACCTTTATCATTTGGAATTGTTTATTTGGGCTTCATTTGATGTATTTGAGTTGCTTTTGGCTAGTTTCGAGCCGTTCAGAGGTCGGTGCGCGCGAGATGTCATTTTTGGAGCATCGTTTGGCTTGCTTGGTATTGGATTTGTGTTGAGGGTATGAATCCCTGAATATACGTGTTATGTATTTTGTGTGAAGTGACGCACATGCTAGGTGACGGGCATGTGGGCGTGCACCGTGTGAAATATGACTCGGTTAATTCTGTGGTACTGTGTAGTTACTTAATCTTGTCTTTATCCATGAAATTTCTACGTGATAGAGTAATTGAGATGTGATCCATGTTAGAAACCATATTTAGGCGATATGCTTATTATGTTGATGGCCCACTGAGGTCATTTCAGTTGTTGAGATATTTGCTTAAATTGTAGTTACATACTCAGTCATATTCATTCATTTTCATATCATACTTCAGCCTTTGTTATCATTTGTTGTCACAATATATTATCATTATTTGGGCTGATTGGCATGAGATTGTTGATCCCGAGAGACTGGAGAGATTGATGACTGAGTTGGGGCCTGAGAGTCGTGTTGTGAGTGAGATATGTGGATCGGGTTGCACGCCGCAACAAGCCTTATGGCTATATGTGGATCGGGTTGCATGCCGCAACAAACCATATGGCTATATGTGGATCGAGCTGCACATCGCAACAGGCACCGAACAGTGCTGATGTGGATCGGGTTGCACGCCGCAACGGGCCTTATGGATATATGTGGATCGGGTTGCACGCCGCAACAGGTTATATTAGCGCTTGGGCAGGATCCGCCCCCCCGGAGGCTACACACCCACAGTGAGCGCAATTACTATTGATTCATGATGGGATCGGGTTGCGCGCTGCAGCAGGTACTGTACAATGTTGAGTGACTGAGTGTGCTGAGTGATTGAGCGTGAGGAGTGGGAGTGTGAGACTATGATATTGAGTACTCTGAGAGTGTGAGTACATGAGTTCATCACTGTGACGCATTGCATCTAACATGCATACTTAACATACACGCATATAGGTGCATTTTCTCACGGTTTTGTGACATTTATGACTTCACATGCACATTGACATATAGGCATAGAGATGTATTTTCCTCATGCTATCTAAGATTGAATCATCTTATCTGTTGTTGAAAGTTTTTGGGAAAAATCAAAGCTTTCTGACTTACTCATATTTTGGTGATTTCGGTGAAGGATTTGGATTTTACTGTTATACTTGAAAAGCATGCCTATTTTTTCGTAATTATGAACGAGCGGAGCATCACATCTTTGAGTTGTTTCTTGTACTACTTTCATTATATTATTGTGAGTGATGTTGGCTATTGGTGTTAGACTCTGACCGTTTGTCCAAGCTCGTCACTGCTTTCAACCTAAGGGCTGGTTTGTTACTTATTGAGTACATGGGGTCGGTTGTACTTATACTACACTTCTGCACCATGCGTGCATATTTTGGATGTTGATGTCGCTGTGTATGGCGGGAGCTAGCATTGAAGACATACCTGCGTTCCGGTTTTAGTTACATCTTTCTCATGGTAGCTTTAGACTTATGAAAATTTATTTATGTACATTTCAAACAGATGGTGTATTTTATTTCATACCAACTTTATAAATTCTAAATCGTAGAAGCCCATGATTTGTATTACCAGTCCTTGGAAAATGTTTAAAGATTCAGTTATTTTATCATTTATTTGTCTCAATAAATCTTATTTGAATTGGTTTATTATTAATTGGCTTACCTAGCGAGTTGGTTAGGTTCCATCACGGCTAGTTGGATTTTGGATCGTGACATCAACGCAAAAAGATAACCGACAGTAATAGAGATCTACGTATATGAAAGAGAACATGCTCAACGACCAACTAATCTTCTACCCTAATTCTCGACATCCACACCCTCCTATCAAGGGTCATATCCTCGGTAAGTTTCAAATGTTTTATGTCGTGCCTAATCACCTCTCCCCAATACTTCTTTTGGACTACCTCTACCTCTCCTTAGGACACCCTATGGCCAACCTCTCACACCTGCTCATTGGGGAATCTGGGCACCTCCTCTTCACATGACTGAATAATCTCAGTCTTGCTTCCTGCATCTTGTCCACCACGGAAGCCACTCCTACTTTGTCCTAAATATCTTCATTCATAATCTTATCTCTCTTAGTATGTCCACACATTCACCTCAGTATCCTTATTTCCGCTACTTTGAACTTCTGGACATGTGAATTCTTCACTTGTTAACACTGTGTGACATACAACATAGTAGGCCTAACATCTGCTCGATAGAACTTACCTTTAATGAAGTCTTGATGGCATATTTTTATCACACAATAAATGATAAAAGATGAGATTTGACATTATCAATAAAACACAATTCAAGTATATTACTACCACACATTTGAATGAGTATTCTTTACTCTAAAATGCATTAATGATAACGTCATTATTTCCATATTAAGAAATGAAAAAGGATTAATTTATTCGTCCATAAAAAGGAACTTCGGTAGAGCTAACGCACTTATCTAGTAGGAGTAGGAAGTGCATTTTGTTCAATACCATCAAGTTATATTATCCATATGTTTTTTCTTAAATTCCCCTGTTAAAGCACAATAAGAGGGACAGAGACCGGCGTGCATGCTTGTCCATTACAAGACAAGTCGTCGTAAAAAAAATTGTAATTTTATTATCTACTGTCACGACTCACGACCCAAAATCCTACCACGGGTATCGGGATGACACTTAGTCTCTAAGATTAGATAAGTCGATTTTAATAATAATTCAAGCCATTTTTTTAAACATATAATTTAATACAAATGTCGAAATCAACAGCGGAAATAATTATAACAACCTCCCAAGACTGGTAATACTGAGTCACGAATTCTAACTGAATACATGAAATGATCTCAAGGATCGAATATACAGTACTGTTCGAATAATAATTAATAGTACAATAAAATGGGAAGACTCCAAGGGACTGGACAACCAAGAAGATCTACCTTGAATCCTTGCGATCAACACCCTAACTCTGCTCGAGTCTAATATCTCCAGTACCTGGGTCTGCACAAAAATGTGCAAAAGTGTAGTATGAGTACACCACAGTCGGTACCCAGTAAATATCAAGACTAACCTTGGTGGAGTAGTGACGAGGTACAGTCAAGACACTCACTAGTCTAATAATCTGTGCAATATAGTATACAACAATAATAAAAAATAAATAGCAGTGATAGCAACAATAATCAACTAGTGATATAAACAGTAAAGCAGCAAGAACACCATAAATGTTGCTCAAACGAATAATGAACACAAGTACAACCAATTGATCAAGTCCTTCAAAATATACATCTTTTATCTATAAGTTTTTCAAATAAAAATCTTTAGAATGTAATCCTTTCAATTAAATATATCTCGAATATACTTCCTTCAAATAAATATCTTACGAATATAATTCTTTCAAATAAATATCTTTCGAATATAATTCTTCCAAGTAAAAGTCACCATGTGACACCTCATTTCATAATCATAAAAATTACATGTCTCAGTCCACTTTTATATTTCCACGGCACCTTGTGCCCATGTTTCTATCACAACCGCACGGACAACTCACGTACCAATAATAAAACCATCATATTTTTCAGGCACCTCGTGCCCATATTTCTTTCATAACCGCACGGAAAACTCACGTGCCAATAATAAAATCATCATATTTCTCCGGCATCTCGTGCACATATTTCATACCACATCTACACGGACAAATCACCTACCAATAATATAAACCTCCTGGCAATAGCCACAGGCTCACAATTTCAACATGAATCAGACTATTATCAAGTTTACCAAAACAACAAGACAAGTTGCACAAGAGATAAAAATAAACACAAGGAAAATCACAACATCACATAAAAATTACCAACATAATAATCCCACATCATAACGTATCATCCTTGACAATAGTCACCCTTATCTCTCCTATAGCCACCCGTATCACTCCATAATAATAGTCACCCTTTTCCCTCCACCCTGACAATATCAATAGCCACCTTTATCGTTTTTATAGCCACCCTTATCTCTCCTCATAACAATAACTCAAATCACCCAATAATTTACATGGAATATTATCACAACAACACAACACAATCAATTCATATCACAAATTGCCCAATGCCACAACCAACTCCAAAGATATAACAAAAATCAATCAATTTCAAAGCAAATAGCCCAAGGCTCCACACAACGTATATAAAACCTCAAAAATAACAACAGAGATGGAAAAGTAACTCAGCATAGGACAACACCTTCTTTAATCCAAATTTTTGATAAATATATTAATGCCTCTTTTTAAGCTTATTTAATTAATTCTTTAATCCAAAATTTTGATAAATATATGTGTATTAATGCCTCATTTTAAACTTATTTAATTAATTATTTGCAGATAAGGAATCCATAATGAAATTATTTCCAAGAAATGTCAACCCAACCAACCACGACATTTCACATAAAAAGCAAAGTGGCAATCACACCAAATTATCATATAAAAACAACTTAAGCAAGCAAGGGATGAGGAATGACAAATAAAAGATTTAATAAGTTCCAACAATTTTCCAATTTAATACATAAGGGTGTCTACAAATTTTAACCGGTATACTTTGCACATATAAACCAAGTACGTACTCGTCACCTCGCGTACGTGGCTTTCAATTACACAATTTCCACATAAGACTCAATGCCTAAGGGGTAATTCCCCCACTCAAGGTTAGGTAAGATACTTACCTCAACGAAACTAAACCAATACTTTAAATGATCTTCGCAAGTGAAGCCACCCCAGGATGGCTCAAATCCTGATGATTTTCTTGAAAATCCCTCGAAAATAAGATCGCAACAAATCGAGTTTTCTTAATTTAGCTCTTTAGTGATACTAAAATCTCCCACTTCTCTTACAACTTTAATCTACATCAACATAATTCAATTGGACCAATACTAGTAAATAAATTTCTAGATTTTTGGTCATTTAGGCATTTTATTAAACATCTAGAGTATATAGCATTTTATTACCTCTAGTAATGATGTTTCTTCATCCAACAATCCCTCCTTCCCACCAACAAGAGATACTAAACTATTATTTGTCTACAAACAACCTTCTTTAGCACCACTAAAATCATCAATGAACTCACATCCACCTAATTGTTACTAATTAATTCATTACAAAATTTCTATAACACCCAATAATCTAGTTTAAGTATTTATGACTTCCAAACACCATCCAATAAGTACTAATACTTATTTCTTGCCCACATACTCATAATAAGTCCATTCATATATGTCTAAGGGTGTAGGATTACCTTTTGAAAGAAATCTTGCCAAAACCCTCTTTTGAGTTCTTGAAGAAATTTCTTGAAGATCTAAGGATTACATGGTGGATTGAGTTAGTTTTAGAGTGGAAATGATAGAATGAAATATCAAATTAGTAGGGATTACTGACCTTGGAGATGGGGGGAGTTGGAGGTCTTGAGAGAGTGGAGGAAACCCCCAAAATTCAGCGAAGAGGAATGGGGAAAAATGACCCTCAAAGTGAGTATATAATATTTCGAGCGCCACAGGTGGCGTGGGGCGCTACCTGTGGCCCTCTTTCCAGAACCTCAAAAATCCCAGTGCCAGGGCTAGCGCCCCACATTACCCTGGTGCTGGTGACGAAAAATATTTTCTATTTTGCCCGGGTCAAGGTTATTTCGGCAACTACCACTTTCACACAAGATTTATTCAAGAATTTTCCCGAGGTACCGAACCTCAAAATCACAAATCACGCATCGATTCAAGCCTAAGAAACTTATGAACTTCCGAACTCCAAATTCTAGGTTTCGATGCTGAAACCTATCAAATCAATCCGGAATGACTTCAAATTTTGCACACGAGTCATAAATGTCATAATGCATATGTTTCAATTTCCGGAATCGAATTTCGACCCCGATATCAATAAAGTCAACTCTCGGTCAAACTTTCTAAAAATCTTTCATTTTTCAACTATCACCAAAATGCGTCGAATTTACCTACGGATTTTCAAATCCAATTACGGACATACGCCTAAGTCCGAAATCATTATATGAAACTATTTGAATCATCAAAATTTCATTCCAGAGTCGTTTGTTCAAAAGTCAAAACTCCAATCAACTATTTTCATTTAAGCTTCAAAAGTAAGAATTGTTCTTTCATTTTAATTCTAAATCTTCCGAAAACCAAACTCGACCGCATACATACGTTATAATACATATTACGAAGTTGGTCGGTGTCTGGAACCGTTGAACGAGACGCCAATTCACAAAACGACAAGTCGAGTCGTTACATCTAGGAAGTCTAAAAAAAATATTTGCAGTAAATTCTTAAAATATTTACAATTATTTTTTTTAAAACTTTTAAATACTATATTTTTTTAACAACTTGAAAAATAGATGTTTACATTTACCATTTTGTTGACCCTTGTATTCAATATCCTGCCTTTTATTTCGGTAGAAATTAATTAACTTCCTTAGATTCAAATATATGTAATTTTAAAGCAAATAATTATAAATGTTTAGCTGTTACCATTATATATGTATTCCACAAACATGGAGTTGTCATGCGCAGCTATTATACATTTATACTGAGGTTGAACCACTTGTTAATTTTGAAGTATTACATGAATTAAGTATGAGTGAGTTCAAATTAGCCGTAAATGAGTATGTATAAATGGGATAGTAATTAGTATCAATAGTATAAGCAGCAATCAAATAAGAAAAAAGACAAGAACCTATACTCACAATATATACGTACATATAAATAGAAAGATATGCGTCACTGAAAAATTCGTAGTCCACTCTAATTTTCTATTTGAACGATCATTGTCAAAGAAGTTTGACATATATATATATATATATATATATATATATATATATATATATATATATATATATATATATATATATATATATATATATATATATATAATGATCAACCATTGCAACCAAAAGAATAAAGAAAGAAAAAAAACTTCTAGAATTTCTATCTCGTCTTTGTTTCCTCTTTTCCATGTGAATAATAATAATTGGAATATTAAAATCAATATGTACAAAGCGTGCTATCAAAATAGCTAGGAAGTAGGAAGTTCTCTCTTCGCAATTCATATATTTACATCAGTTGTTTTCTTGAATTAATTTTTCGCGCATGTTGTTATCGGAAATTTTGGTCAACCAATCTTTCTTTCATTCCCTTTAAAATAAAGGCCATTTTAGAATGTAATATATTATCAAAGAGACGTACAATCATTTTTTTTACAAATAAAAAGAAATGATCTCTTGTTTCTGAAGGCAACAGATGCAACCGTTGACCACAGAGAAATTTAAAAATTACAAGAGGATTAAACTTTTGCACAGAGCTCTTAATTAATCGAATTAGGTGAGCACATCCGTCGATCATTTCTGACAATTAAAACCAAAGACAATGAGTCTTACGTTGGAGATAAATTTATATAACCATGCGGGATTCGAAATTCAATTAATCATTAAATTGATTTCACAATATAATAAGCCCTCTAAGGGGTAAAATACTCTTTACTGAAAGACTTTCTAGTTTTAGGACTCGAATCCGAGACATGCTATTAAGGGCAAAAGAATCCAAACTATTCCACTCTTTGGCATGGACTAATTACGCAGACTAATCAATTCACTGTTATAGCGCAAATGACAGCCATGGTTTGAAACAAGACCTATTTTTTCCTTACCTATCATTCCTAGTTTAAAAGATACTTGATACTCATTAGCCCGATTAATCTGAATTGGCCTCACGTAAAAAGTATTCACAAATACTATCTATAGAAATTTCTCAATTTAGATGACTTGAATCCGAGACTTTTATTTAAGGATAGAGTGATCAAATCTATACATGTAACTCCCGAGACACAATCTTACTGAAACGGACCTCTTGTCAATTAATTAGAAAGTAGTCCTGGATCTTCTTCTTTTTTAAATTTTCAGTAGTGTAATCGACATAATCACGCCTTTTGTATTAAAATTATTCTTTTGTGCGAACGAGAAACTATAAGAACATAATCGTCAGATACAATGTATCACTGATCAATTATTTGCCTTAAACTGTTTTCTTCTCATTAGTTTGCATTAATCTTCTATTGGAAGCTACTTGTCATTATTCTTTTTGTTTGACAATCGATCATTGAGCTTCTCTCATAACATAATTAAACAATAAAGTTATTTAATTCATTTTCTTTATGTTAGACTTTTTGAGTCTTTCTTGTTAATGAAAGTCAACAGAAGAAAAGCAGACTCGTAGGAGTTATAAATATGACTATTAGAATGTTGGAAACTTTCTTGGAGATGCTGGATTATATGATTGCATATTATTAAGAAAAAATAAAAAAGAGTTCATTCTCTTCATTTTTTTTTTTTATAAATTTATTTTCCTTTGCTCTTTTTTCATACGATTCTTACTTATGGGAGGCCAAAAGTCTTTTTGAAAAATTTAAGATGTTTGGCCAAAACGAAAAATAAAAAAAATACTTTTGAACAGCAACAAAAGCAGTTTTTCTGCTTCTGGGAAGAAGTTACAAATTCTAGCTGCTTCCAAAAAGCAGAAGCGAAAAATTAATTTATTCAAGACAAAAATAACCTTACAATAAATTTATATTTTTCAAATTATCCCTCATTAATTTAATTTTTCCTTTTCCTTTTTCTTTTTTATTTTAATCATATTTTTATTCTCTGTCTCGTATTCCTAAGAGTAGATTTTAAATGTATATTGAATGATGTATTTTGACATATTTAAATTATCATGTAAATAATAAGTATACCAAACACTCAATATTAGTGCTTTGGAATAACTATATTTTATATTAATTAGAATTTTTAATTTATATTTTTACTTTACGTTTTATATATTAATTGAATTCTTTTATAATAAATATTTAAATTTATTTTTCTTTTCTAAATAATACTAATCGCAAATTGAACTTTTACTGTTCTTTTTCACAATTTGATACTTAAAAGTGTTTTTTTTAATAGATTGGCCATACAATGAGCTTGCAAAAATAAACATTACTCAAACGAATTGGCCAAACACTAATTGCTATTGTGCACTTTTGAATAAAAGCACTTTTCAAAATGTTTTATCAACCTAGCTGACCCGCAGAAAATGTTTTTCAATATCATATTATATCTAGTATAATTAATTACAATATTTTCAGAGTTCACATACCATGGCATCAATTACATATTTTCTGAAGGGCTAATTTTCACCTTTCAAATCATGAAATAGTTGAATGCCCCTTGTTGTCAAGCTAGGAATTCATCAGCAACATATGTTAGTATAACATATGCAGCTTAAATTCGTATATTTTGTTATAATGAATAATATTATTGCTCTTTATCATTTATAATTTAGTAAGTATCGTGCGGAATTGTATCTCTAAATCTGTATG
The DNA here is from genome assembly GCF_000715075.1 of Nicotiana tabacum. NCBI lineage: Eukaryota > Viridiplantae > Streptophyta > Magnoliopsida > Solanales > Solanaceae > Nicotiana > Nicotiana tabacum. The sequence goes on along the minus strand of NC_134094.1, from coordinate 84,861,413 downwards.
TAAAGACGGCAAATCATGCATATCTCTAAATCAGCCAACAGATTGAATACTTAGAACTTAGCGTAATTTTACAAGCTCTTTTGAGTACGTACTTTTTTATAAGAGACTGAAATTAATTACAGTATTTAAGACGACAGACCAAATATTTGAATAGATGCACCAAATATTTATATTTTATTGAAGGAGGAAAAGACCATAACTAAGAATGAAACAATAAACAGCTTATTTACAGTCTTAAAGGAGCTTTAACTGTTTGCTTTGAGGGGTTGGGTTTGTAAAAGAATAGGGTTGGATTTGATCCTTAGGCTTACAATAGTCGAATAGTACAACGGATTACACAAATAGCCGACTAGATTCAATGTTTACTTTTTTTTAGCCGATATATATAAATTATTCATTAATTATATATAATTAATTATATATACATATTCGATTATTTATAATTTAAGAGATTAGGTGAACGGTTATTTGGATTAATTCTTCATATTTGAAAATATGAAAGTAGAAAGGCAAATAAGGAGTATAACCCTTTTGCCTTTTCAATAATTGTTCTCATGATCATTTAAAGTCGTAATGATGAAGAAGAAAGAATTTAGCACGGAATGGAGATCTAGAAAATTCCATTAATAGAATATATCCAAGTTCCCATGTTAGGCTAAGGCTAGCCATTATTTTTCCATAAAAAGTCAAAAAGTCTGTTATGCTAAACGACTTGAGACTTTAAAGAAGGGCGTTGGAAATTTGGGATTGTTATAAGGGTCTGGGATTAGACTTTACCTTGCTTGAAGGCAGGGAAAGCTTGTATTTCGAAACCTTCAAAAAACAAATTTAATAAATATAAAAGACAAATAAAATAAGAAAAACCAATCTATATATTAGGAGAAATTGTACGGAGCAAATGCAAGAAGACAACACGGTTTTGTGAGACTGAGGAATCTAAAAAAGAACAGAAGTTCTTGTAAATGAATATTTATGGCGTTTTTCTTTTTAACTATTGCTTCCGTTTCATAATATATGTCCTATAAGATCTTTATACAATCAGTAAGAAAGATGTTTAATATCTTTGATTATAAGACAATTTGTCGAAACTATCAAGTTTTATTTCTCTCTTAAACGTCTCACACTTAATGGAGTATTCTACTAACAAAATCAATAAGGGTGCCTTCAAAAGAAAAAACAATGTTCCGTAATTAACACTTCTTTTTTTGTTAATTACTAAAACGTCAAACTGAGTTTATCAAAACGACAAATAGTTGGAAAAAAGGTAATACATTTAAGGGTGGGAGGAGAAAAGCTTCAAGTCTAAATTTAGAAAAGAGTAGTCCCTAACTTTAACTTTTATGGGATATGGCCCCCCCGAGTTTTTGGGGTAAAAATTACACGGACGCCCTTTTTGGTTGCACCCATTTAACCTATACCTAATTTTTAAAAGTTTTAAACAATTTCAGGCATTTTTCTCTTCTTTCTTCTTCGGGTGATAGTGATTTTATATGGTATTTGTGAACATATTTTAAGGTCGTTTATGATGTTTTACAGTGGTGAGCTGTTATGGCATTTTGTTTTTTTACTATTGCTTAGGGTTTCTTCTTCTTCTTCTTCTTTTTCTTAATTGCAAAATGGGTTCGTTAGATTTATTGTTGTTTTGACAAATTGATGATTGGGTTTGTTCTTGCTGATATTTGGAGGTTATGTTTCAAATTTGAGCTCATTTAAAGTAGATTTAGGTATTAAATAATATATTAGATTGTTATAATTCGAGGAACAAATTTCTGTTTCTGTGCAATTTGCACTTCAGGTCTATTTGGCCTTAAGTGCATGAAAACGTTGGTTGCACTTTAGACCTTTTGGCCTTAAGTGCATCTTTAGTGCAATTTTTCACTTCAGACTTATTTAGTCTTAAGTGTAGGAAAACGTTTGTACAACTTCAGACCTTTTAGCCTTAAGTGCATCTGAAGTGCAATTTTTCACTTTAGACTTATTTGCCTTAAGTGCATGAAACCATTAGTTACACTTCAAACCTAGTTGGCCTTAAAGTGCATATGATGTGCAATTTTTCATTTCAGACTTATTGGCCTTAATTGAAGGAAAACATTTGTTCCACTTCAGACCTTTTGGCCTTAAGTGCATCTGAAGTGTAATTTTTCACTTCAGACTTATTGGTCTTTTAAGTGCATGAAATCATTGGTTGCACTTCAGATCTATTTGACCTTAAGTGCATCTGAATTTTTTCACTTCAGACTAAAAAAATTTTAATTTCAGACTCGATAAGTCTGAAGTTGATCGTAAAGTATGTAGGCTTGTAAATTTTTTTGTAAAATGGATAAGTTCAATTGTGATCCCAAAATCGAATATAAATGCAAAAGCCCCGTTTTTGGGGGGTGGACCAACATGGGCCTTTTTTATTTTTCCTCCAAACTACCTCCCACTCTAACAACATTAACCTTAGTCCAAATCTTCATGTGGGGTCTATGAACCTGGACTCTCTTTTTCTGATTTCCAAAAATAGAAAGTGTTGATCAAGTTCTGAAGTTGGTTTTCTTTGTGTCTATTTCGGCTGCACTCTAGAAGGAAATAATTTCTGCTTGCCTTTCACTAAGTATTCACACTTACTGTCCTCCTTTGTTTTCATTCAATTCAGATCCACCTTCCTACCTACCTATCCAGACCGTTTTACGAGTTTTCGGGTTCGAGCCCTTAAAAAAAGTTCTAATTAAATAGCGAGCGCTTAACCTTTTTATTGAGCTTACCTAGCGTGTTTCCAAATTAATTCTGAATTACTAGTATTGCTCATGCCCAAATGGACTTCAACGAGATATCGTTACGTCAGTTAGAGCAAATTTGATGGTGTAAAAATTAATTAATTAGCAGCCATTTAAATTTCGGGAGTGCTTGGCTTTGGACTCATAAGGGGAAATAGGATCTAAAGCTTGTGGGTTCGAGATTCTAGTTCATTTATGTTACTCCCTCCGTTTCAATTTAAACGACACATTTTTTTTATTAGTCTGTTTCAAAAAGAATGACACATTTCTACAATTGAAAATAATTCAATTTTAAACTCTTTATTTTACCCAATTTACCTTTAATGAGAAGTTTTTATAACGATACAAATGTCATGAGCCCACAAAACTTTTACTCCTTAAGCTTTTAAGACCAAAAGTCTTCTTTTAAACTCTTAAACTCCGTACCGAGTCAAACTAACACATCTAAATTGAAACGGAAGGAATATTAAGTATTAAGTATATATTTAATAAATTTCTTGAGACAAACATAAAATTTGGATTTTGAACCAAAGTTAATAGATTTAACCGAACCATGACCTATATTCTAGCTGAGTCCTGGACTGCAGCTTGAGTCTAGACTATGAATCAAATCGTAGTGTTGGTGTTTGTACAATTTGGAACATACACACATTTGTTTAAAGCTGCTTCAAGACAAATGACATATTCTAGAACTTTACTGCTAAGTCCCATATTTCTCACTGAACCTTCTGCTCCAATTATCTCTCCCCTCTTTCTCTTGCTCTTTTTCATTTAATTCTTTTTTGTTTATGTCACAACAATCATGTAATTCCATCGTATCGTTTTGGTTTTCTATAAAAATAAAAATTAAACAAAAATAAAAAAGGAAAAAGAGATTACTTTTCGTTGTGCTTAGTTGGAGATCAAACAGTTTCTTGCCTACTTATTTGACAGCTTAAGTTTTCGAACTATAATTAGGCTAAATTATAACCATTTAAGAGCAATCAATGTCAAAATAACCTTATTCTATTTCCTACTAACAACTTTCTATTTCCTACTAACAACTTCCTTGAGAGGTATTACCTAGCTAAGTAATGCAATTGCTAAATGGACAGGTTAGCGGTCATTTCATTTTTACTTTCTCTCTCAAACCAAAATAGTAATAATAATAATAATAATAATAATAATAATTATTATTAGTATTATTTATAAATACTTGTACTAATAATAATACTTATGTCATCCATAAATAACACCTTGTTTTGATCCTTTGGAACAACTTGATGAATTTAGATCGGTTTAGGAGACTCGATGACTGTCAATCGAACCTATTCTTTTTTTCATAGTAGATGGTATGTTGTTCAAGGCATGCTATACACATATTTTTTATGGAAAAATTACGCGACACAGCAAATGTATACATTGTATTTACCATTCTAGCAAGACTTTTTTTAAAATTACCATTCGTAGCTATATTTGAATTTTATAGCAAATCCACCTGAAAGTACTGAACAACCTCCCATAGCTCAGTTGGTTAGACCAACCCTTAGTAAGCGGATATCTTGAGTTCGACTTTTAACGAGAGCGTTCTATCTTATTATATTTCATCTTGGTTGTTTACGCCTCGCTAAAACATATGTAAAATGTCCCGTCTAACGCTCACGCCTTTTAAAACGCTGGCTATACCTATATCTTTTTTGTTGGGATCATTATCGACAATGCAATTTATCCAACGATAATGCAATAGCCGAAAGGTAAAGCTAAGAGCTCTTTCTGTTCCCCTCTCTCTAAAGGTCCCTTGAACCCCTTCCTTGCGAGGAAAAGACCAAAACAATACATCATATTTCGCTTTAGAATCAAAGTCATACATATTCTTTTACATGGAGCACTAATAGTACATTTACTTTAACAAAGTGGTACACTTTTAGTTATAACACTGAAAAAAAGTCCAAAAATATACATTATCTTTGGCTTTAGACTCAAAGTCATACATATTCTTCCACATGGAGCACTAATAGTCCATTTACTTTAACAAAGTGGTACACTTTTAGTCATAACACTAAACACATTTTATTTTTTAACAGAAATCTAAGATCTGACAAAATATTTATTCCATTTATTTTCTTGTTTACCGAAAGAAATAAAGATGACAGATTTATCTAGATAGCAAATAGTAAATATACATAAAATTTATTTACTATTTATCTATTTACTATACGTAAAATATATATTTTACTAAGAAATATTAAACACCGTTAATTTTTATTTGCAATGATTTTTATCGAGATAACCTCAAAGGTTATCTAAATTTTTTATTATATACATAATATTTACTATACGTTGACATAAAATAAATATACTTAAAATATATATTTTACTAAGAAATGTTAAACACCGTTAATTTTTATTTGCAATAATTTTTATCTAGATAACCTCAAATGTTATCTAGATTTTTTATTATATACATAATATTTACTATACGTTGACATAAAATAAATATATATTTATTAGATTTTTTATTTTAAGGGAGTCAACGTATAGTAAATATACATAAAATAAAAATAAATTTTATGTATATAATAAAAAATCTAGATAGCAATTGAGGTTATCTAGATAACAATCATTGCAAATAAAAATTAACGGTGTTTAATATTTCTTAGTAAATGTATATTTTACGTATAGTAAATAAATAATAAATAGATAAATAGTAAATAAATTCTATGTATATTTACTATTTGCTATCTAGATAAATATGTCATATTTATTTCTTTCGGTAAACAAGAAAATAAATGGAACAGATATTTTGTCAGATCTTAGATTTCTGTTAAAAATTAAAATGTGTTTAGTGTTATGACAAAAAGTGCACCACTTTGTTAAAGTAAATAGACTATTAGTACTCCATGTGGAAGAATATGTATGACTCTGAGTCTAAAGTCAAAGATAATATATGTTTTTGGGTTTTTTCTAAATGTTATGACTAAAAGTGCACCACTTCGTTAAAGTAAATGGACTATTAGTGCTCCATGTGAAAGAATATGTATGACTTTGAGTCTAAAGCCAAAGATAATATATGTTTTTGGGCTTTTTCTAAATGTTATGACTAAAAGTGCACCACAGGTTTACGGAAAGCTTTTATGTTGAAAACTAATGAAAATAAGAATTTTTTCCTTAAAAGTTGATTTTAGTTAATTTCGGTAAACATTTTTGGTAAACGGGCCCGGATCCATACTTTGACAGTCCCGGTAGGTCCGTATCGAATTATGGGATCTGAGCGTATGCCCGGAATCGAATTTGGAGATCCCAAGCTTGAGTTATGAATTTTTGATAAAAATTAAAAGTCTGAAAATTATTTATTTTTAAGAATTGATTGATATTTGGCATTGTTAGTATCGGGTCTGTATTTTGATTCCGGAGCCCGGTACAGGTTCACTATGATATTTAATACATGTCTGTGAAATTTGGTGATAAACGGAGTTGATCTGACCTGATTCGGACGTCCAGTTGAGAAAATAGAAATTTTAAAGTGTTCTTGAGAATTTTATTTTATTTGGTGTTAAATTCGTAGTTTTAGGTGTTATTTTGGCAATTTGATTGCGCGATCAAGTCCGTATGATGATTATAGACTTGTGTACATGTTTGGTTTGGAGCCTCGAGGGCTCGGGTGAGTTTCGGATAGGCCACGGGATGTTTTGGACTTTGAAAATCTGGTATTTTGCTGTAGCAGGTGTTCTGGCATGTCCTTCTTCGTGTTCGCGAAGGTACTCTCGCGAACGCGAAGAGTAAACTGGGCAGATGAAGTGTTCTTCTTCGTGAACGCGAAGGCTTGGTCGCGAACACGAAGCGATGGGGGCGTTACCCTTCGCGAACGCGGCCAGCTCCTCGCGAATGCGTAGTGTTAGGCACACATGGGGGAGAGTCGATCGTTCCTTCATCGCGAACGCGAGCAATGTCACGCGAACGCGAAGGCCATGGGAAGGCCATGGGGGGGTAGCCTACGCGAACGCGAACACTGTCTCGCAAACGCGAAGGCCATGGGGGGTAGCCTACGCGAACGCGAACACTGTCTCGCGAACGCAAAGGCTTGGAAGCCTATACGTTACGCGAACGTGACAGTGCTCTCGCGAACGTGATGAACACTGACGCCCAGCACTTAACAGAATCCAAAAACGGGATTTTAGCCAAAAATTCATTTTTCTCAAAAACCAAACGGTGAGAGGCGATTTTTCAAGAGCCATTTCTTCCCCAAATTGTTGGTAAGTGATTCTAAACCATTTTCTTTCAATTACCCATTACATTTCTTGAATTATCAACCAAAAATCTAAAGTTTTCATGGTAGAATTAGGGGTTAGGGTAGAAGCTAGAAATTTCGGAAATTTGAGGATTTAGACCCCAATTTGAGGTCGGATTCCAAGACTAATTACATATTCGGGCTCAGGGGTGAATGGGTAAATGGATTTTGGTCTGAACCTCGTGTTTTGAACAAGCGGTCCTGGGGTCAATTTTTTGACTTTTTGAAGGAAAATTTGAGAAATTTAATTTATGAAATATAATTGATTCCTTTACCAATATTTGATATTATTGAGTCATTTTTGAATAGATACGAGTGGTTTGGAGGTGAATTCCAAAGGAAAAGTTATGATTGAGAATTAAGTGGCCTTCGGAGCAAGGTAAGTGTCATGTCTAACTTTGGCTTGAGGGAATAGGTATTATGTGTTCATTCGCTACGTGTTTGATTGTTAAATACGATGTATAGGTGAGATGACGAGCATCTATGCGTCGTTGTCGAGTCATTTCATGCGAGTGAAATTCTATTCTTGTCTATTTTGTAGCCTTAAATTCTACTACTATGCTTAGTGGGTTATTTGAAATGTTAGGTGACTCATAGCTGGTTTCACTAAGATTTGGTAACTTTCGAATATTGATTCAAGGTTGAGATTACATTGTGATATTGATTATGGGTAAAATACTGGTTTCTTTGTGATACTCTTATCTATCTGTTGTTATTGATTCTGTGATTTGTGAGGAGGAGTGTAAAGCACAAAGGGTGATGCCGTGCATGTATTATTTATATTGTGAGGAAGAGTGTAAAGCACGAAGGGTGATGCCGTGTATATTATGAGAGGTTTAAAGCACGTAGGGTGATGTCGTGTCGTTCTATTTATTTATTTGGTGAGGTTGAGAGTAAAAGCACAAAGAGTGATGCCGTGCAGTTTTCCTTGTCGATTTAATGGCTCAATTCGTTTAAGGATTTTCGGTTTAATTCTGTCTTTTCATTATTCTCATTCTTTATGTTGTATTCCCCCACTGTATGTCCCATTACCATTATCTCTATGTTATTTCTTTATTTACTGTTGTTGCCACTAGCATGATTATACTTTTCAGGTTATATGTGGGTGTCTTGTCCTAGCCTCATCACTACTTCACCGAGCTTAGGCTCGACACTTACCAGTATATGGGGTCGGTTGTACTGATACTGCACTCTGCACTTTCTGTGCAGATTTTGATACCTGCTCAGGTTGATCGAGATTTTATTATTGGTCCGTTGTCCGGAGACTCAAGGTAGATCTGTCGGCGTTCATAGACCTTGAAGTCCCCGTCTATCTTTAATGCCCTACTTTTTCCTTTTATTCAGACAGTTGTATTTCTTTCAGACTACTACTTGTAGTAAATTCTAGAATGCTTGTGAATTGTGATTCCAGATCCGGGTGGTAGTAATTAATACAATTTTATAATATTCCGTACTTATTATATTTTATCTTAGTTAATTATTGTTATTTACTGAATGGAAATAAGGAATTGGTTTAACGATTTTCTAATGTTGGCTTGCCTAGCAAGTGAAATGTTAGGCGCCATTACGGTCCCGTCGGTGAGAAATTTCGGATCGTGACAGCTTATGACTTCATGTTTATTGTATCTAAATTATTTATGAATACTCTTGAAAATTAATTTTCCTTAATTTGTATACCAAACACCGAAAAATGAATAACATTACTACTTATTTTCCAAGAAAATATTTTCTTAGAAAACATTTTTCACGAAAAACATTTTCCATTATACCAAACCCACCCTAAGTTGATCAACAATGAAAGAAAACAACGGTTAGTCATAAAAGGATCATCAAAATAAGAATAACCATCATTCGAACAATTTTTATTCCAAGATGCCATGCTAAAATAAATAAAAAATACTAACTAAAATAAAATAATAAAAAAAACATGAATAGATAAAAAAAATGTCTAATCTAGAAAAATAGCAAATTTCTAAGTCCCCGGCAACGGCGCCAAAAACTTGTTGCGACCAAACACACTCACGCAAGTATACGCGGTCGTAAAGTAATAAAGTGACTAAAAGTCGGATGTCGAACCCACGAGGACTTATGATTAACTATTAACTAAATTAGACTATCCCCATTATCTAAACAAGAATTAAATCTAAAAATATTTTATTCTAAACTAATTAAATAAGAAAAATATAAATAATAAACTTTGAACAGAGAAAGAGCAGATTTTAATGATATCAATGTAATGAAAACGATCTAGGGTTATGGGCTATCTAACAATCCTATTGTATTCTTCAATTGAATTGACCGACTAATTTATCTAGCTTATTGGTTGACAGGGTTAATGCTCATAAGAATCTGTCGAGTTCTTACTCGCCTATTCAAGCTAACCTAACGCCTATATGTCTATGGAGTTAGAATCAACAAGAACGCATTTATAATTCCTGTAAATCAACCAAGCAAGGCAATTAGGTATATGTCTATCCTAACTACGAATCCGTTCCCCGATGCCCGAGTTCAAGAACTTGCCCTACTCAATCCTATATGCAATATAGAATTCCCACTTTCGAGTTCAATTCTAGATTCGTAGATAATATTCAATTGGTGATCAAGCAATTAAATAATTAAGTGCAAGATTGAATAAATAAACTAATATGATAAATCAAGAAGTCAAAATCAATATCCGAATAACAATAGTCATGAAAGAACCACAACCCTAGAACGTGAAGTTTAGCTCCATATAGACATGGTAGCCAAACAACAAATCATACAAAGAAACATAAAAATTACTAAGTTTGGTGGGAGAAAGATGGAACTTGATGAATTCCGGCCTCCACAGCTTTGTCGTGGCTTTTTTCCTCTTCCCAATATGTTAGATGCCCTAAAAGAGGCGTTTTTAGCTTATATATTGCGTACAAAAGTCGTGGGCCAAAGTTCTCCTATTCCTAATCCGACTTGGCTACAGGGATTGATGCTGGGGTGGATGCGTCGCATCCAGCCTTCTCTTCTACTTCCCAGTTTCGCACGCGATGGCGAACGCTATGGCCCAACTTCACTGCTAAGGTTGCACGCAGGATGATGTTTTCCTAGGTTGGATGCGACGCATCCAACCCTTCTTCCTCTGGCTAAACCACCTTTTCTTCATATTTTGCACTCCGAACACCTTAAATCGTCACACATAACTTAATTAGTCATCAAACCAATAATTACACCATGTTGGGAGTTTTAAAGATTAAATAACATCAAGAAGTGGTTAAAACATGGGTAAAGTAACATCAACACATATCGAAATATGCCAAACATCACCCTGCCCGGCCCCTTACTACCGGGTCGGGTCGGGCCGGAACCGGGCCAACCCGACCCGTTTGACAGGTTTAAGTAAAAGTAAATAAAAATACACCTATATCGTGAATAACCTCATTTCTGATCCTATCTAACCTAGTGTGCCCGTACATCCATCTCAACATTCTTATCTCTGCTACCTTCATCTTCTGGACATGAGCAATCTTGACTGGCCAACACTCAGCCTCATACAACATCGTTGGTCTGACCATCACTTTGTAGAACTTACCCTTAAGTTTCAGTGGCACCTTCTTGTCACACAAAACACCGGAAGTGAGTCTCCATTTCATCCATCCTGCCCCAATACGATGTGCGACATCTATATCAATATCCCCATCCCCCTGAATAATAGACCCGAGGTATTTAAAACTCCCTCTCCTAGGGATGACCTGCGATTCCAGCCTCACCCCCCCTCCCCTCCTTGAGTCTCGCCATTGAACTTACACTCCAAGTATTCTGTCTTGGTCCTGCTCAACTTGAAACCTTTAGATTCCAGAGTCTGCCTCCACACCTCTAATTGCACGTTCACACCATCTTGGGTCTCGTCAATCAATACAATATCATCTGCAAATAGCATGTACCATGGCACCTCCCCTTGGATGTGGCGCATCAGTACGTCCATCACCAGAGCAAACAAAAATGGGCTAAGTGTCGACCCCTGATGCAACCCTATCATAACCGTAAAATGGTCTGAGTCCTCACCCATCGTCCTCACTTGGGTCTTTACTCCATCATACATGTTCTTAATCAACCTAACGTAGGCAACAGGTACACCCCTAGCCTCCAAACATCTCCACAAAACCTCCCTCGGAACTTTATCGTACACCTTTTCAAAGTAGATGAACACCACATGCAAGTCCTTCTTTCTCTCCCTATACTGCTCCATCAATCGCCTAACAAGGTGGATGGCTTCTGTGGTCGAACGCCCCTGCATAAACCCAAATTGGTTCTCAGAAATAGTCACACTCATTCTCACCCTTAGCTCTACCACTCTCTCCCAGACTTTTATAGTATGGCTAGGCAGCTTGATACCCCGATAATTATTGTAATTTTGGATATCACCCTTGTTCTTGTATACAGGAACAATCGTGCTCCACCTCCACTCTTCGAGCATCTTCTTCATTTTAAAAATGACATTAAATAACCTAGTGAGCCACTCCAAGTCTGTCTTGCCCACACTCTTCCAAAACTCCACCGGGATTTCGTCCGAACCGGTCGCTTTGCCCCTACTCATCTTACGTATAGCCCTCTCAACTTCATCAACTCTAATCTGCCTACAATACCCAAAGTCACAACGACTCCCGGAGAGTTCCAAATCACCTAGTACAATGCTCTTGTCCCTTCCTCATTCAAGAGACTATGGAAGTAGGTCTGCCATCTCCGACGGATAAGCCCCTCGTCCAACAAAACTCTACCTTCTTCGTCCTTGATACACTTCACTTTGTCCAAGTCTCACGCCTTCCTTTCTCCCGCCTTGTCTAACCTGAATAACCTCTTATACCCACCTCGGCCCTCGAGTTCCTTATACAAACGACTAAAATCTAGCTTAGCCTCTTTCTTAGCCAACTTATAATGCTCCCTATTCACCCTCTTCTCTTCCTCGTCTACACTTTCCACTAGTTTCAGATACGCTGCTTTCTTGGTATCCAATTTTCCTTGCACCTCTCCATTCCACCACCAATCTCCCTTTTGACCCCTAGAGTAACCATTTGTGACCCTTAATACTTCTCTCGTGGCTTCCCGAATGCACTGCGCAGTCGTGGTCCACATAGCGCTTGCATCCCCACTACTCCTCTAAGCCCCCATAGTCACCAACTTGACCCCCAACTCCTGCGCTTTAGCTTCCATCAAGGCTCCCCACTTTATCCTATGTTGGCTATATATCGCCCTCTTCCTCGTGATCTCAAATTCCATGACCAGGAGCCTATGAAGTGTCGAGAGGTTCTCACTCGGGATGACCTTGCAATTCGTGCAAAGACCCCTATTGTACTTCCTGCAGAGTACATAATCAATCTGAGTCTCAGCCACCGAACTCCGGAAGGTGACCAAGTGCTCCCTCTTCTTCGGGAAACTCGAGTTTGCTATCACCAAATCAAATGCTCTAGCAAAGTCCAACAGAGACGTTCCTCCTCCGTTTCTCCAAAACCAAAGCCAACACGCACAACATCATACCTCCCAGACGTCGCTACAATATGGCCGTTGAAATCTCCTCCAATTAAAACCTTCTCGGTATACGGGGTACCCCACACCATCTCATCTAAATCCGCCCAGAAACTCATCTTGACTTCCTCATCCAATTCTGCTTGGGGTGCGTACACACTGATTATGTTCAAGGTAAAACCTCCAACAACTAGCTTAATAGTCAGCAGCCTGTCATTCACCCTCCTAACCTCCACCACTATTGCACGGAGGTCGTTATCAACCAAGATACCTACCCTATTCCTGCCCCCACCCTCCCAGAATACCAAAGTTTGAAACTTCCCACATCACGCGCCTTATCTCCTACCCACCTGGTCTCTTGTACACAAGCTATATTAACCTTCCTTTTCTCGAAAATCTTTGCTAGCTCTAGTGATTTTCCAGTCAAAGTTCCCATGTTCCAAGACCCCACTCTCAGCGTAGTAGCTCTCTTAGACCTATTACCCCCTCGCACCCCCTCCCTCTCGCTGACACCCCCGAGGACAATACCTTACCCTACCATCGTTCACCATAGCCACTATAATCTAGGAGTTACTACGCAAGCACTATCCCGAAAACAAGCGACCAAAGATACAATGAATTACCAAAATATAATCTACCACTAAAGGTCATAAAACAGGTAAAGAAATAAAATAAAGGAACTAACGGGAACTATAATCTACCACTAAAGATCAGAAAAACAGGTGAAAAAATAAAACAAAGGAACTAAAGGAACAATAATCTACAACTAAAGGATAGAAAAACATATGATGAAATAAAATAAAGGAACCAAATGAACTATAACCTACAATTAGAAAAATAGGCGAATGCACTAATTCAGAGTACAAGTAATTAAAAGAACTAATAATCTACAGACTAAAATCCCAAAATAGTTACTATCAAGAAAGTAGACAGGCAAATGCACTAATTAAGAGTACAAGTAGACAATCAAGAATGAGGCTTAATCTATCCCAAACTAATTGGTTAACAAGAAAAATAGAAATACTGATTGAAGATTAGGAGGTACCAACTCCCGATTAAAGTAAACAAGGGCGACGACACCTAGATTGTAGACGGACTACCAAATCGACTAGACCCCGGTTGAATGTCACCTTGAGCCAAGATACAAACCAGAAATCTGACCTCCGACTGGAACGACGACCACCTAAATGGATAACTACCTGAACTGAATTCCACAGCTGACGCTTGTAGTTTGCGCCAGAAATCTAAGCGTAGAACCTGGTCACAAACACACCAACCACACACACAGAGAACGAGAGGGGAGGAGAACACGCGCAGAGCAAGAGTGCTAGCTCTGATCGAAAAATCAAAAAATGTATAAATCACCAAAAAAAAGCTCGTCGGCAATATAGAAAAGAAATGAGCAATGGAGAAACAAGAACTTGTGTACAGGTGATGAAAGAGACAAATGGAAAAGACTTTCAGTAAGCTATGATAAATCATCAAGAAGCTACATCTGAAGTTTTTCCTATGACATGTGCTTCTGCTACTGGGAAGCCATTTCATATTCAACTCAACATTCCCTTGAAGACACCTATACAAGTCTTACATGATCTTGTAACCCATAATGTTGAACCAATTGCTATTGAGCAGGCAATGAAGGATCATATGCAAGTTGGGGAAGAAGGTGATGATGAATCCACTGCAGGAAACTTCAAGGCAATAGCAAGGGAGGTTGATTTATCTCCTAGGGCTGGAGATAAGAGTGGTAAAAAGGGAAGAAAACAAAGCCAACACAAAGAGATGCATCCACCAAAAAGAATTTTGCCTAGAAGGGCAGCTTCACAAACCAAATGATGATCAAGACTATAATTTGGAACATAAGGTATGTTAATACACAAGAGGCCTTTCAGAGAGTTATCAATATGCAAAGAGAGCATGTTTTTTAATTGTTGAATTGATGGAACCTTTTCAACATTGTAGACACATTCATAATTATAGGAGGAGACTGGGTATGAAAGCTCTTATGTCAAACATTAATGGAAAATTTTGGCTATTCTTTGATGCAGTTGTTGAATGGGAATTAGTAATGGACACTAACCAGAAGGTTACTATTAAGGTATATCATCAAGACATAGGTCAGCATATCATCATGACTTTTGTGTATGCTAAATATTCATCACTTGAACGACTGGAATTGTGGGACTATTTGTACTACTTAGCCATTGATATGGATCTGCCTTTGGTTGTTGGAGGTGATTTAAATGTTATTTTACATGAAGACGAAAAGGTAGGAGGTTTGCCAGTGTATCCACCTGAATATGAAGATTTTGCCTTATATGTGAACTCTTATGGTTTATTTGATCTTGGATACAAAGGAAGTTCATTTACTTGGTGGAATGGTAGACCAAATGCACAATGCATCTTCAAGAGGCTGGACAGGATCTTTGTCAATTTTTCTTTCCAAACACTCTTCCCAAATATAGAAGTAGAACACCTAATAAGGATTGTCTCTGATCATGCCCCATTGTTAATGAGTTGTGGACAAGAGGCTATGCAGTTTGTAAAACTATTTAGGTTCTTCAACTTTTGAACTAAACATGCCACTTTCGAATAAATGGTCAAGCAGAACAGGGTGGCAGATTTTGTAGGTGATCCATTCCTGATGTTCAAACAGAAGTTGAAGAGAGTGAACACATCCCTATCACATTGGAGTAAACTCACTTTTGGAGATATATTCAAGCAGCTAGCTATTAGGGAGGATATTGTCAGGGTTAAGGAGATGCTATTTGAATAGGAACCTACAGTTGAAAATAAGATTGTGCTTCAGCAAGCACATGCTGAACTGAAAAAGTACCTTAGCATTGAAGAACAGTACTGGAAACAAAAGGCAGGAATGAACTGGTTTGCTGAGGGTGATAGAAACACAAGATTCTTTCACAATCACGTAAATGGGAGGAGGTAGAAACTGAACTTGAAAGCCAAAATACTATAACTAATGCTGCAGTGGAGTTCTTTCACAAACAATTCACACAAGAAGGGGATACAACAACCTTCGAATTACTAAATAATGTACCTAAGCTGGTCAATATGGAACAAAACTTGGAATTGTGCAAATTTCCTTCCATGGAGGAAGTCAAGGATGCAGTATTTGCATTGTCTCTTGATAGTGCAAGTGGACCAGATGGGTTCACTGGATTTTTCTACCCATCCTGCTGGGAAATCATAGGAGAAGACATTTTCATGCTTCTCCAAGAGTTCTATGTAGGGGCAACATTGCCAAAATCCATAACACATACTAATCTTGTACTCCTCCCTAAGAAAATACCAGTACAAAATTTCTCATACTTAAGACCTATAAGTATAAGTAATATCATCAGCAAGGTATTCTCGAGAGTGTTACATGACAGAATGGAGAAGATAATACCATCCTTGATTTCTCCAAACCAATCAGGCTTTGTGAAAGGAAGGAGTATTTTTGAAAATATTTTGCTCACACAAGAAATTATCTCTGATATACGATTGAGAGGGAAACCAACCAATGTGGTAATCAAGCTTGCTATGGCAAAGGCTTATGATAGGGTTTCTTGGAAATATCTTCTGCAGGTATTGAGGAAAATAGGGTTTGCTGAGTAATTTATCAACATGATAGGGAAATTATTGGACAATAATTGGTACTCAGTGCTAATTAATGGACAAGCTTCAGGCTTCTTCAAGTCCAGTAGAGGGGTGAAACAAGGAGATCCTCTATCTCCAGCATTGTTCATTCTGTCTGCAGAGGTACTATCAAGATCACTAAACAAATTGTTCACAAACAAGAATTTCATAGGATTTGGAATGCCAAAGTGGACAGATCCATTAAACCACTTAGCTTATACATATGATACAATTATCTTCTCATCTCCTGACCCTTACTCTTTACAGAAGATCGTTGAAGTGATAAAACAATATGAACATACTTCTAGCCAGCTAATAAACAAGTCAAAGAGCTCTTACTATATGCATACAAAGGTGGCATGGAACTTAGCTGATTGTGTTGGTTCAATAACTGGCTTCAAAAAAGAAAACTTCCCATTCACCTACTTAGGGTGTCCAATATTTTATACAAGGAGAAGGAAGGATTACTATCATGATATCACTAAGAAGGACAAGGAAAAATTACACTCCTATAAAGGGAAATTACTGTCTTTTGGAGGCAAAGATACCCTTATTACTAGTGTACTTCAAAGTTTACCTACCCACATCATGTCAGTCCTCGATCCTCCAAACAATGTTCTGGAATACCTACATAAGATGTTTGCAAGATTCTTCTGGAGTACTAATGAAGAAGGAAGAAGTAGACACTAGACCAAGTGGTTGAAGTTGTGTCTCCCTAAGGAGGAAGGAGGACTAGGGTTCAGGTCCCTATTTGATATATCCAAATCACTGTTTGCAAAGTTATGGTGAAAATTCAGAACCTCTAAGTCATTGTGGTCGAACTTCATATGGAATAAATATTGCAAGAAAGAAATTCCTACTTGGTATAATTTAGACAAGGATCCCATGTTTGGAGGAAAATGTTAAAAGCCAGAGAAGAGGTTGAGCATAAAATTCTGTGACAAATAAATAGGGGTTCAACAAGTGTTTCGCATAAAAATTGGATTGGTATTGGAGCTCTATATCATGTTGTCCCCCCAGAGTTCAACATCAATGAAGACGTGCAGGAGGTGGCAGAATTGATAACAGAGAATGGATGAGATGATCAGCTACTGGATCAAACATTCCCAGATGACATAGCTGACCACATAAGGCAAGAAATTTACTTGGACAATACTGATGACACCTGGGATACACCTAAATGAATGCCAACAACTTCAGGTAAATTTACAGTTAGTAGTGCATGGCACATCTTGAGTCATAGAGAACCAACAAATCCGGAACACAAATAACTTTGGACTAAAGGCTTATCCCTCAAAATATCTTTTTTCCTATGGACATTATGGAGAGGAAAGGTTCCTACGGATGACTTATGGAGGAGAAATGGATATCAAACTATTTCAAAATGTTGGTGTTGCATTTCTCCTCAAGAAGAAACACTGCAACATATTTTCCTTACAAGTTATACTGCCTCACGAGTATGGAAGGTCTTCTTATATGTTGTTGGGATTGTGATCAACTTGACACATATACTTCAAGTTATTAAAGCCTGGTGGAAAGCTGAGTGTTGTGCTAAACTAAAGCCAATTTTTCAGGTTGTTCCGGTCATTATTTCCTGGGAACTTTGGATGAGAAGGAACACTATGAAGCATGGAGGAACAACTGTCTCTTTTAACATGGTGGTGCATGAAATTAACAATACACTACACTATCTAGCTAAATTAAGGTTTAATTGGCTACCAAATATACCTCTTCTTTGGCTGGATATAATTAATTTTTTTGAAGCCTATAAACCTTATATTATTACCAAAAGAGTTACATGGCAGCTACCCCATGAGAAATGGTTTAAGTGCAACACTGATAGTGCTTCTAGAGGAAATTCAGGACCTAGCTCATATGCTTTTTGTGTTAGGGATGGTGCTGCAGATGTGGTTTATGGTAAGTCAGAGGAGATAGGGATTTCAACAAATATGGTGGCAGAGGCAAAGGCAATAATGGAAGGGCTGTCATATTGTTTAAAAATGCAGCTGCATCCCCTTATCATTGAAACTGACTCAATGTCTATGAAGAAGATTATCGAAGGAGAATGGGAGGTTCCTTGGAGCATTACCAAGGAAGTGGAGAAGATTAAGGAAATTAAGGGGGAATTCAATGTGATCTTTCAGCATGTCCTAAGGAAAGGCAATGCACTGATAGATTTTCTAGCTAACCTCGTGTCTTCTTTTATAGGTACATTAGAATTCGCATCATTCAATGAATTCCCTACAGTTGGTAAGACAATAATCAACCAAGACAAGACTCAAATTCCTAATCTAAGGGTTAGGGTCGCAAGAAAAAGAACAACTGAATCATGAATTGTAGTGTTTACATACTGCTTTTCAAATCTGGCCTCTTTTTTGACTACTCGATAATTCAAATTCTTCGAAGTAGTACAGAGTATATTACACATCACATGTAAGTTCAACTAGATGAAAATCATTCGAGTCAGTTTTGATCTATTATCACTAAACATACAGATGTTATTAAAGCTTGGCAATGACATTTCCTTCATCAGAATTCTGGGAGTGACTACAACAACTTCTACACTCGAAATGTTGGATGTTGGATGGTTAGAAACCACTTTGGATAATTCTGTTGGGCAGTTGATGTACTATGTGGTGTTGTATCATTTTTCAGTGGTATTGGCATTGTACAATGCTTATTCTGGGTTTGGAATGACAACATGTAGGAAGCTATTGTTCATTTGTCAAAATAATGCAGTCTAGTCTATCCTTGGTAAGCATCCTTCTATGTATTTCTAACCAACAAACAAATCTATGCTTTGAGATGTTAGACCAGTGTGCAATACACATACATGTATTGTCAAAGGATAAGGCTTATGAAGATTAATATGGACGCAACTGTTTGGCCGACTATCTGACACAATGCACAACCATGAATTTGAAATGCATTCGAGTCTACTGTCACAACAATGATGTAGGAACTAATTATGTAATAATTAGCTTGAACTATTTCATTTCCTTTTCTTCCTTTATTTGGACATTTTGTAATTTTTGGTCCAACTTGAGCTTTATTATATATAATAATTACTAGGTGCATAACCTAGTAGTATAGTTGCTAAAAAAGCCAAATGTATTATAGTATTCAAATTAAACATACCATACTATTCTAATTTAGAATACAATATTCAAAGCAAACATACTACAATATCCTAATTTGAAATATAGTATTCAAATTAAACATATTATAGTATTTGTATAGGGTAGAATTGGTTTATAATGAATGATCGAATGATAGCGTAACACGTAAAATTGAAGACAGATAAAAAGCGAACCAAGTAACAACCAGTACCGGGAACAACAACTGCAATTGACGTCGGATAGATCCCAAAGGGAGTATGATCGATTTGAGTAGATCAAATATTTTTCATCGGATAGCATTCAATGAAGAATATTCCCTGGCATTAAATAGGTAGTCATTGCAGAGTATATTTGCATTCATGGTCTGCCGTTACATGTTTATCAATAGCTCAATTATTATTATTTAAGTGGGTCTTAATCCTCGGATCTTGTTTCTCTAGGTATACCTATAAATAGCAGGCTTAACAACCATTATAAGACAGGAAAATTATTACATCCCATGTTTTCATACGTAAAAGTACGTCGTACGTCAAATGATGTGTGCTCGAAAATTAGATCATCTTTGAAAGTACATAAACTAATTTAATCATGTTACCTTGGGCGTAATAAATATTTAAGATCCTGAACTGCAAGTACCAAGAGGGTTGGAAGGTTTAGAAGCTAAACAAATCGAAGAAAATACGTTTCATCGAAAGTCGGCAAGTTGGGAATGTTATAACATATACTTTTGGATTGATACTAGGGTGCTTAACATGATAAGGAGGTAATATTATGAGGTATTTTATTTGTATTATATTCGTGTGTTAAGTTTTGAAGTCAAGCGATTTATGAAACAAAAGTTGACAAGCTGTCACAAGTTGCGTTCATAATTTTACATAAATTTTAGGTCTAATGTTACTGAGATTTTCTCTCAATATAATTTAAATTATGGGGGTGATCCACCCACAAAATTTAATATATATGAGTCTAGTTTCCAACTCATTAAACCATTTGTCGATACGATCTCGGAATAGAAAGATATTCGCATTTTCGCGAGACTGCGCAAGTAACTCCCTTTATGACCCACAAGGTCGGTTGAGGATTATCTTGATATATAAAGTTGTAGCCTTCGGCTCTAAGATTCATTTATACCCAAATCAGACCTAAAGAGTCTATGTATACATCCTAAATACATCCTTAGGGTTTTGAAGCAATTCCATCATCCGCAACTCAAAATTAAGATGTGAACAACGCGATCCTTACGACATAGGTAAGACTTTATCGTCCTCCTTTCACCATACAACTCGAGTTTTGGAAAGAGATTCGTGGATACGGAAGATTGTAACCTATGTATTTTATCTATACAAGCATAATTAAGGGTGTGTATCAAAGGTAACAAGGTACAGAAGCAAGAACACAAGAGATATGTAGGGTTTTTGTTTTATTTTTTGTATGATTTAGTTTTGCTATGTTCTAGCCTTTCTTCTTGATATTTTAAGAGTTGTTCAAGGAAAATTTCAGAATGCATTGTATCATTGTATAGTATTCAATTCCATAGGTGAGGTATGGAAGAAACTAATTTAGGGTGAAACTTCAAAACACAACAAAAACAAAAAGGGCAAATCGCATATTTGGCCTATGCCACGCGGACTTCCGTTTGTTCCGTTCCTTTGATGTTTTTATGTATACATAACCCCCATATGATACTAATAGATTCATTTAAGATTATATCAGCTTAATTATCATGTGTTTATTCTTAGATTATTCCTAAATCATATTTAGACTTTCATGTCACAGGTTGGCCACTATGAGCTGACATTACGTTTATAATTCTGTTTTGTCGATTGTTTGACATTGTTATGGATAAATAGATATCCTTTAGTTTGATGTTATCATATTGGTCGGGTATCCATTCACGTGTATATTGTCGTGCTTGCTATTGTTTTTGGGGATCATCCAGCTTTAGGGAAAACTCTGCCGAAATATTTGAAAATTCAAAGAGTTAGATAAATCTTAAGTTCCATGGTTATAAATTGATTATAGAGGGATCCTAATGAGTTAAGTAACCTTAGTATCTTATGTACGTACTCAGTTGCTTCCTAAAATGTTGATAGGATCCTCTATCCAACTTATGGACGATGAGCATCATATAACATTTGTGATTCCGTTTATGGTTTTCTTCATGATCTCTTGAGTCCATATGATGTTTCCACATGTGTTATGCCTCAAACATGCTTACATTTATTATACTGGGGGGATATAGCCCATAACGCCAGCGAGGCCTATTGATTATGATGGGGGATATAGCCCATAACGCCAGCGAGGCCTATTGATTATATGTTGGGGGAGATAGCCTATAACACTAGCCGAACCTGTTGATTATATATTTACCTGTTGGGGGGGATATAACCCATAACACCAGTCATGCATATTATATATGTGCATATAGCTACAGTTTGCATTACATGACTATGCATGAGGCTAGTTCAGTTCTACAGTTACCTGATTGGGGGGATATATCCCATACAGGTACCAGTTCAGATAGTTGTTCAGTTTCAGTACAGTTTCAGCTTAAACTTCGGTTCAGTTCCAGATCAGTTGCTAGTTTAGACTCTTGTTTAGCTTTCAGCTTATATTCATATTTCCATCTTACAATCATACTTTAATATGTAAATTACAATCATACTTTAGTATGCTTTACATATGTTTTCCACCCTACATACTTTTTACATATCGTACTCACGTTCCTTTCGGGGCGCTGCATTTCATGTCACGCGAGTACAAATAGATCGGCGTTTGAGCCACATCAGTAGGCCATCCACCAGCTGTTGGAGTCACTCCGCTTACTTCCGGAGTTACTTATCTTTTGGTATGTGTACAGTCATCTAGCTTGGGTATGACGGGGCCATGTTCCATCCAGTACTTTTTTAGTGCATCAC
This sequence comes from Nicotiana tabacum, assembly GCF_000715075.1. Classification (NCBI taxonomy): domain Eukaryota; kingdom Viridiplantae; phylum Streptophyta; class Magnoliopsida; order Solanales; family Solanaceae; genus Nicotiana; species Nicotiana tabacum. The sequence goes on along the minus strand of NC_134094.1, from coordinate 84,839,221 downwards.
TCCTAGAGGCCTGTAGATATCACCCGTGCAGTTAGTATGTATTTATATGTCAGCTTGTGTTAGCCTTGTCGGCTTTCCCGATTGTACAGTTCTTATCAGCCATGCATATTCTAGTTCAGTTTATCCTTTTATATTCATTATTAGTGGATTATCAACAATCTTAGTGATGATCGGCACTTAGTGTCGGTTATCCGTCGCGAACCTAGGCTGGGTCGTGACAAAAATTCTTGGCAAAACTTATGCTATATTCCATTCTCAAGCTCAATTGAATAACTTTATTTTCTCTTTTACATTGTTCTCATTTATGTCCTCGGAGGCATTGCTCTCGGAGTCAAGCTTGTCATTTCCATCAATTTTAATCGCTAAGTCTTATTTTTAATCTTGTTTATTTATTATTTTTGGATCAAATCAGTTCGATTATCTATAAACCATATAACAAATTCAATTGTACCATATTACGGGTAAATATTTTGGCGCCCACTGTGGAGCTTAGACAGTTGCGTAATTGCTTTGATCCTTACATTTGTTACTAACTTGTTTGATTTTTTCCTTAGCAAGAAATTGAAAATGGAAGCTAATAATGTGAACTCGCTCATAACATTGAGGGACACGAGAATCTACCTCAACACGAGAATTCAATCAGTGACACCCGTAACGAAGGAGGCGAGGCAACCCCGGTTCGCGAAGGGCAGTACCCTCGGTATGTACGGGAATCCAACTCTCGATGACGCGAAAGACGAACACTTTGCAGAATTAGTAAGAATCCAAAGGGAGCAACAGAAAGCCATCATGTCCCACCTCTCAAGGAAGGATCGGGTGATGATAGAGTTAAAGCAAGCGTTGGCAGGCGCTTCCAACAACGTAAACGGAAGCGGTCTGGTTCCTCTCGGTATTCTTGGAAATCGAACGGCTCAAAGAGTTGATAACAATACCCCGAGGGGTGAGGTCAATTTTGATGGTGTCGGGGGGACCGGTAGCGGAACTGGTAACAATAACGGCAATGATCCTTTCAAAATCAAGCTCATGAGATTCACAAGGGAAATGAACGAACGGATGGATCAAAACGCGAAGGAGTTTCACGCCCGAATGGATCTGATTCCAGGTGTGCCGCCTGTTTTGAAGGGCCCAGATTCAAAAAAATACACTCAGTTGTTGTTTAAATCGAGCGCAGCCCCGGAGTTAATTCCGAAAAGGTTCAAGATGTCGGACATTCCAAAATACGATGGGACTTCAGACCCATATGAGCACATCATGACTTATTCCACGATTGTGAAGGGGAACGACTTGGCTCAACATGAGATCGAATTGATTCTACTGAAGAAGTTTGGAGAAAACCTCACAAAGTGGGCCCTGACATGGTATTTACTTTTACCCGAGCATTCAATTGAATCTTTTGAAATGCTTGCAGATTCATTCATTAAGGCCCATGGTGGAGCCAAAAGGGTCCAAGCCAAAAAGGCAAACATATTCAGGATCGCACAAGGTGAGTCTGAATTGTTGCGAGAATTTGTGATCAGATTCTAGAAAGAGAGGATGTTGCTACCGGCCATACCAGAAGAGTGGGCAATGGAGGTGTTCACAAGGGGTTTGAACCCGAGGAGCTCTGACTCCTCCCAAAAGCTGAAGGAAAGCCTGCTCGAATTTCAAGCGACTATGATCATAACCGCTATGAGTCAAAAATAAGGATAGAAGACGATAAGCTCGGGTTCCCGATAACAACCAAGGGACGGGACCGAGACGAGAACCAGTATAAGTTCAAAAGTTATTTCGATGCGGATTGGCGATCTTCTAAAGGTCGTTTTATGCCTTACGAAAGAGCCGAGAGACGTGGTAGCAAAGGGTTCCGGTCCTTGGATAGGTTCGCCTCCGATATAAGAACCGGTTACGGCCGGAACAATAGTTTGTTACAAGAAAAGGAAGTACCGGGGGGCTGGGATTCCACATATTTCAGGTTGTCGGATTACAATTTCAACATTAGCGTAGTGGAGTTGGTATCAGCAATGAAGAATATTAAAGAAGCACGATTTGTGAAGCCAATTAAATCCGATCCCAGCCAGAGAGATCCTAACTTATGGTGTGAATATCATGAGACTTACGGCCATAGAACTAGGGATTGTTGGCACCTACATGAAAAGGTGGAGATGTTGTTGAAGAACGGTCATCCAGGGAGTTCTTGAGAGATCGAGCCAAGAATAATTACGGTCGTAGTCGGGACAATGCGGAGCCTTCGAAGATAACCGAAGACCTTTCTCGGTTGACTATCAACATGATATTCGGAGGGAATGAAATTAATGGCGTAACTTTCTCGGTGGCCAAGAAAACAAAAATATTAGTGACCCACAACAAGAGACTCCAGGAAGTCTCAGAAGACGATATCACCTTCACGGAGGAAGACGCCGACGGACTTCTTCTGCCACATAATGGCGCCCTGGTAATTTCTCCCAATGTCTTAGATTTAAAGATTAAGCGTGTTTTGGTTGACCCAGGAAGCTCGTCCAATATCATCATGTGAGAGTGCTAGAACAAGCAAAGTTAACCAGAAGCATTATTCAGGCAACAAAACTCCTCGTTGGGTTACACTTGGCAAGTGTGACAACCCGAGGAGAGATCCTGCTACCTACGAATGCTGAAGGGATAACCAAGACAACCTTATTTGAAGTGGTAGACGGCGACATGGGTTACAACATAATCCTCGGAAGGCCGTGGATACATGAGATGAAGGTTGTGCCCTCAACATATCATCAACTGTTGAAATTCATGACCCCGGAAGGAATCAAGCAGAAAAGAAGAGATCAGTCGGCAATAAGAGAGATAAACGCAATGTTGATTTACAGCAGCAAAAGGAAGGAACCCAGCAAATAGCAATTACCGAAATCGACCCCTTCCCCCTTGACCAATAAAGATGATAAAGGCGAGGAGTCGTTGGAATCCCACCAGCTACCAAGATACTTTCAAGTACCGAAGGAGACAGATGCAACTAAGTCTACCACAGAAGAACTTGAGCAAGTGGCTTTGTTCGAAGAATTTTTGGAAAGAAAGTTTCACTTGGGGACAGGGCTCAATCCAAAACTCAGGTAAGAATTTATTGACTTCCTTAAAGCTAACGTTGATTGTTTTGCGTGGTCATACTCGGATATGACAGGTATCACACTAGAGGTGGTCGTGCACAAGCTAAATCTGGGGGTTAATGTATCTAGAATGGTTAGCTAATGTAGTTATAGTTCCTAAGAAGAATAACAAGTTTAGAATGTGCATAGATTATAAGAACTTAAATATGGCGCACCCTAAAGACTCATTTCAATTGCCAAACATTGATCAAATGATTGGCGCTACGACCGGGGACAAGTTAATGAGTTTTCTAGATGCCTACTCTTGGTACAATCAAATCAAGATGAACCCAAATGATCAGGAAAAAAATTTGTTCATAACGAACTTTGGCACATATTGTTATAATGTGACAGCATTTAGGCTTAAAAACTCCAAAGCCACTTATCAGAGGCTCATGAACAAGATGTTCGAGAAGCAAATAGGCAAACCAATGGAAGTATACATCGATGACATGTTAGTCAAGTCTTTAAATGCAGGTGATCAGACCCACAACTTGAGGAAGCATAACATGAAGCTTAACCCAAAAAAATATGCATTCGAGGTTGGCTCCGGTAAGTTCTTGGGGTTCTTGGTCTCATAGAGAGGGATCGAGGTAAATTCTGATAAAATCAATGCCATTGAAGACATCCAGGACAAGCTACCTAGTGTAAAAAAAGTATATAGGTTAACCGAAATATTAGACGCTTTAAACAGGTTCATCTGTCGATATTCAGAAAAATGTCATCACTTCTTCTCACTGCTGAAGAAGAAGAAGAACGATTTTGAATGACTCTGGAATGTCAGCATGCCTTAAAAGACTTGAAACGCTACCTATCAAGCCCCCTACTACTATCAAAATCGGGGGAAGGTGAGCAATTGCTGATATATCTCGCGGTCTTGGAAGTAGCAGTAATTGTCGTCTTAGTCTGAGAGGACGAAGGTACGCAATTTCCTGTCTTTTGTGTTAGTAAATTATTGCCAGGAGCAGAGACTCGCTATCCGTACCTCGAAAAGCTGGTCTTATCGCTCATAGTCGCCTCTTGAAAGCCTAGGCCTTATTTTCAGTGCCACTCGATAGCCGTTGTGAAAACCTTCCCCTTGCGGAATGTTCTTCACAAGCTTGAGTTCTCGGGCCGGTTGGCAAAATTGGCCGTCGAAATTAGTGAATTCGACATTGTGTACAAACACAGGACTGCAATCAAGTCATAGGTTTTGGCCAATATTATGGCTGATTTCAATCCCGAGTTAATGCCCCTAGCTGCTAAAGAGGGAGTGCTGGTGTAGGAAATGACATTAGAAGTTTGGACCTTGTTTACGGATGGAGCTTCCAATGTAAAAGAGTCCGGACTCGGGGTGGTTCTAAGCATGCCCTCGGAGGAAACCCTGAGGCAGGTCATTAAGACTGTTCCATTAACTAACAATGAAGCCGAGTATGAGGCTTTGGTTACAGAACTCGAGCTGGCTGAGGGACTTGGCTCCGAGGTCATAGAGATCAAATATGATTTGCAGCTGGTAGTAAACCAAATTTACAGGATTTTAGACACAAATAAGGAATGCATGCAACAGTATGTGAGTAAAGTTCAGGTATTGCTTACATGATTCAGGGAGTGGTCGATCACACACATTCCGAGAGAAGAGAACGTGGAAGTAGATGCATTGGCTAATTTAGGGTTTTCTACGGAGATGAAACGATCTAACGCAGGTACTATCGTTTAACTTTTACATTCAGTATTGGATGTGGATGGCTATTGTGAAGTCAATTTAACCAGCCTAGTTTGGGACTAGAGGAATGAGTTCGTCAAATATCTTCGGCATGGCAAATTGCCTGAAGACCTAAAGGTGTCCCGGGCATTACGCACCAAAGCGGCTCGTAACTGCGTTATAGACGGGAAATTATATAGGAGACCGTACCAAGGCCCATTGGCCCGATGTTTAGGAGCCTCGGAGGTGGACTACCTGATGAGAGAGGTCCATGAAGGAATTTGTGGGAACCATTCCGGTGCAAATTCGTTGGTACTAAAGTTGGTTAGGGCAGGATGCTATTGGCCTCGGATGGAACAATACGCAAGGACATTCATTCAGAAATGCGACAAATGCCAGCACTATGCACAGTTGGTACACTAACTGGCGGAACTCTTTATTCGGTATTGTCCTCGTGGCCATTCATTAAATGGGGGATGGATATAGTTAGTCCGCTGCCACCGGGTCCCAAAAAGGTAATATTCCTTTAAAATTTAATCCATTACTTCACTAAATAGGTTGAAGCATGTCCATACCAAAAGATAGGTGAGCGCAAGGTAGTCGGTTTCCTATGGGAACATATAATCTGCCAATTCGGGATACCGAAGGAGATCGCCTACGATAACGGGCCACAGTTCATAGGCTAAAAAATCACGAAATTTTTGGAAGATCTGAAGATCAAGAGAATTACATCCTCACCATATCATCCGAGCGCTAATGGACAGGTGGAGTCAACCAATAAGACGATTATCCAAAACCTCAAAAAGAGGTTAGAAGCTACTAAAGGCAAATGGCCCGAAAAGTTACTTGGTGTGCTGTTGTAACACCCCGTAAAATTTCTACGTATTTTACGACCATTAAGAAGGTTGGCGGGTGCTAATTATATCAATTCGGGTATGAACAAGACTAGTAATTTGAATGATATCAATTGATCATGATAATATATGTATGGGGTACATTAATAATGGTTTAGGGTCTAAGAAGAGCCCTAAGGCTAAGTCAGGTTGAAAATTATAAGATTGGATAAAGTTTCTAGTGAGTTTGTACAAGATCTAACTTCAAATAAGAATAACTCTCAAGATATAAAGGGTTATATGGTGTATAACCTATCACATTAAAGCCCTTTGAGTATAGTTTCCAACGTATCAAACCGTTCATTATTTGGATATGTATATAAAACGTTATAGCCATTTTACCATACCTATGTCATATGCGCGCCCAGATGCGCGGCCGCGTATATTTGAGACTTTCTGCCTCAGGTGCGCAGGCCGGATGCGCGGCCACTTGCCCAGGTGTGTGGATGCGCATGTAGGAGCTCATTTAATACCCCCAAGGCCAGGTAGGAAGAGGGGTTAAATCATTTTTGAGCTAAAATCTAATATTTTAGAGAGATGTAAGAACATTTTAGAGAGAGAAGGAGTAAACCTAACATTCTAATAATCCAATCTTGCACCAATATTCAAGAATCAAGGAAGCTAATCACAAGATCTTCATCAAAGAGGTAAGGTTCTATACCCTAGTTTTTAATTTCGGGATTTGGATTAAAAGTAGGTCATAAGAAGTATGATTCTTGGGTGTGAGAGTATTATGTATGGTTTTGTTATGCAAATATGAGTGTGAATCAAGTATTGGAACTCATGGTATAGTGATTGGAAGCCATAAATTCTCAATTTAAATGAATACCCATTGTAGAAATTGAAAAGTGATTATTTGATGGATTTTTGTTGGTTGGGTGAGAATGGTTGGTCACACATGTGATGTTAGGATTATAAGTTGTTAAAGAATGATGGTGGGATGAATTGTTGATAAATAATGGTAGTTGGAAGAACTAATTCTATGGTTAAGAAATGTATAAATGTATGCCCACTAGGTGTTTGGTAAATTGTCTAAATGGCCTAAACTATGGAATTGGTTACTAATTTTAGTCCCATTGGATGTTGATATTATAGATTGAAGTTGCTTAGTATAGTAGATCGTTGTAGTATCATTAAGGGGTGAATTTCAGTTTCGGATCGTTGGTATTGAATTGAGGAGACAAGAAGGCATTCAGAGGTGGATACGTACGGAATGGAATTTCTTGAGTATTGATTAGCTTGCTCGACGTTGGGTTCGTCTTGTTGAGGTAAGTAACACTTCTAAACTTAGTTCTGAGGGTATGAATCCTCGAATTGATGTTATATAAATTGTTTGGAGGTGACGCACACGATAGTTGACGAGCGTGTGGACGTGCACCATTGAAATTGTGACTTGAATAAATTCTGTGAAGTTGTATAAATTAAAGAATCATGTTATTATCTGAACATTTCCCACGTGTTAGAGAAATTGAGCTGGGGCTCTTATTGAAGATCATGTTTAGGCTACGTACCGATATTTTGGGACCCATAGGGTCGTGTTGCTGTTAAATTAATTATTTTAAAATATACATTTCATACTCAGTCGTGCTCATCCATTGTGAGGATATTTATTATATGGATCAGGGTTGCCCGCCTGCAGCATGCCTTGTTGGCTTTATTATTATATGGATCGGGGCTGCCCGCCTGCAGCAGGCCTTGTTGGCTTTATTATTATATGGATCGGGGTTGCCCGCCTGCAGCAGGCCTTGTTGGCTTTATTATTATATGGATCGTGGATGCCCGCCTGCAGCAGGCATTGTTGGCTTTATTATTATATGGATCGGGGCTTCCCGCCTGCAACATGCCTTATAGGCTTATTTACTATACAGATCGGGACTGCCCGCCTGCAGTAGGCCATATCGGTTTTATATTATGCTTGGGCTGAAGGATCCCCTCCGGAGTCTGTATACACACCCAGTGAGCATAGATGATTATACATATTCGGGATGGATTTCCCAGGGCATGGACTTGCCTTACTTATTTATATTGTAATGAATTTACCTGGACATGGATCTTGTCCGTATCATTTACATTTGGGGATAAATTACCCCAGGGTTGGATTGGCCTTATACGGTACTGAGTGACTGACTGTCAGTCGATGTGTATTTATATACGGGTTGGAACACCCCTGGGCTGGATTGGCCATAAAAAGTACCGAGTGACCGAATAATTTATGACCAGTATTTACATGAGGTCTTTCTACTGAGACGTCATATACCTCATATCATGCAGTATTGATCTATTTCACTTGTACTGAGTTTAATTGTTAAACTTGAAAGCATGCCTATATTTTTGTACCATTATTTATACTTTCTGTACCGAGCTCATCATTTCTTTCAGCCCAGAGGTTAGTCTTGTTACTTATTAATTTAGTTGTACTCATACTACACTCTGTACCTCGTGTGCATATCCAGGTGCTCCCGGATATGGTGGCTGCTAGATTTCGAAGTTAATTCTGTTTGGGACTATCAAGGTAGCTGCTTTAGTTGATTCCCTTCCTGTTTAATTATTGTATTGTTCTATATTTTCAGATAGTTATTTTATCAGTTAGACTTTGTATTCAATTTAGATGCTTATGTACTCAGTGACACCGGGTTTTGGGAGTGTTACATTTGAAATTGTGAGTTTCTTCCGCTGAATATAATTATTATGTTTTTAAATTTAAAAGATATGGTGGTTTATTGAGATTTTCGGCTTGCCTAGTAGTGAGATAGATGCCATCAAGCACAGGAGACACATTTCTCTCCCGTATATGTCGCGGAAGATCTGATATCGGTAATAGTAGAGGAACCAACCTTACATTTTCCTGAGCAAACGAGAAAGCAAACAATGACGCGTTGCTGGTTTGACTAGATCTTCTTGATGAATGCAGGAACTTAGCACACGTAAGGATGGTGGATCAAAAGCTAAGAATGGAAATATACTATAATCGTAGGGCCAATCTCCGCTACTTAAAAGTAGGAGATTTGGTTTTGAGAAAGGTGACTCGGAGCACTCGGGAAATCAATGCTGGAAAGCTAGGTCCAACATGGGGTCCCTACCGGGTTTCAGTTGTCACTGGTAAGGGATCATACGAATTAGAAAATCAAGATGGAGTAAAACTGCCTAGCAATTGGAATGTAACTAACCTCACAAGGTACTAATGATGATGGATCCTACCAATACTGAAAGTATGTGCTGCACTCTTTTTCCCTTCGACCAGTTTTTGTTCCAATCGTGTTTTTCTGGCAAGGTTTTTAACGAGGCAACAAGGGAAAGCATACTCCAAAAGAAGGTCATCGGCAAGGACAAACCCTTTAAATGACAAGGCATTAAGGCGATAAACCACTATGGGGTGGTTAAATAATCTTTGGCTTAATGAAAAATTCCTAATGGAAAGCAAAATTTGCCATATAACCAAAGACTACTTAACCGTTCACGAATGTTTCAACCAACGAAGTAGGACTTTCAATTTTTTAATTCGCATATTTTGCATTCAAACACTGTGGGGGATAGTATAAGATACGGTAATAAGATTTCCACGAAAATCGGGGACTTCGAGAATCAGGAACAATAATGTCTCATCGGGACCGAGGAGTGCATGGCCAGCCACGTAGAAATAAGTTGTATAAGCTAGCCACATTTATTGGCAGTTTCTTTTTTTCCTTTTAGCAAATAAATGCTTATGTACTTTTAAAGATAGAAGGAATAAAATAAAGTCCTTTTATTTTTATCTTATTTTTTGTCCAAACAATGAGTTGATTTTATCATTTGTAAGTTAACAAAAACATCAAATGTTTGTGACAAAATGAACTGGAGATGTCCTCTTCAAGAGCATTGTAATAAGAGGGCCCTCTCTTATGAAACTCTCATAGTAAAGGGTTGATTCGGGAAGAGTTTATGCCCGGAACAGGAAGCTATTACCCGAAGCCTTATCTAATTCGACGCAAAAAGAATACATTTTGCACAATACTTAAGCAAAAATCTTCCACATTTATCATAATGCCAAACCCGGTAAAACATTTGGCATGATTACAAGGTATAAAAAGAAAACAACGAAAGAAATGAAGAAAGAATCTAAGCTCACCAGGAGAAAGGTCTGCGTCCCCTCCCCCCAGGTGGAAGAGGGCGGATCAGTTGCCGGTTCGGAGCCTGGACCTTCATCATCATCTTGTTCAATTGCATCCCCGGTTCCCGAGTACTCGGAACCAGTGCTTGAAGAGTCAGTTACAGCATGTTGAGTAGGTAGACGTTCTCGGGCAGTTAGCTCCAGTTCTCGGGCCTTGGCGATGCAATCATCAATATTGATGATGCCCATTTTATCCTCTTCCAAGATTTTTCTCCTCATATGGTACATAGCATACGTCTTTTCAAATACGATGGAATCATCTTAGTACTGAAGCTTTGTCTTAATTTTGTGAACCTCGGCCTGAAGGTCGTCCCTCTCGGATCTCATGGCACCAAAGCTAGTATCGAGATCACGAGTTGTAGATAGATGGATCCGATTTTGCTCCATGATCGTCTTAAATCTCTTTTCCATACTAGCCCTCTTCTCCTCGGCATTGGCCTTCTTGATTTTGGAGCTCAAGGCTGCCTTCAAGTTATTTACTTGTTCCTCGGAGGCAGACTCGCGCTCGGTAGCAGCAAGCACAGTATCTTGAAGCTAAGCCCACTTAGCCTTAGCATCCTGAAGTTGTACATATAATTGAGTGGCTTCTTGGATATGGGCCATCACCTCTTGATCACTTTGCTGCAACCGGGCCTCAAGCTCGCCTGCCTCAGCAGCCTTTGCCTCCAATACCGGGAGACGCGCAGCAAGTTGGTCCCTTTCGGCCAACAGTTGATCCAGCTCGAAGGCAAGTCCTTGATTATCAAGGATTAATTATGTGGGCCCTCAGAAGTAAGGAATTTGGCATATGCAAAGAATATCAAGGTTAGAATTCTCATTACAGCAGAAAGATAGAAAACAAATGATAAGAAAGCAAGTACAGTATCGCTGCAGCATTATGCATTGCATTATTCAACAAACACACCCCCGAAAGGGAGCAAATTTTCTTCTTATCTTTCTCGCTTGCAGCTTCAGGTAGTTGGCAAGCTCTACTGGCTTGGACAGCAGATGGTACTCCTTCGAAACTGAAAGAGTAGCACTCATCCTCCCTCGGGGATCTAGGGAAAGGGGTGAGTAATTGTGCCCCACATTCCCATGGTCGGGAAACCAGGGAGGAGAGGCATTCTTCTCTCGAGCATCTGTTGCCATTGGAGGAGATACACTGGGTGCTAGCGGTGAAGGTGAAGCTGGTGTAGAGGGGAGTGGAGTTGTTGGCGTTGAAGGTTGAGAAGCATCTGCAACAGGAGCAGCGTTGTTTATTGGTTTCTCAGTGGCTAAAGGCAGAAGAGGCCCGGGGTCTGAACTCTTGGTACCAAAAATAGTAACATGGGTTAGGAAGCAAGAATCGGCATCCTCTACTATATCCATGTCACCCCAAAGGGCTTGGATCTCACCTTCGATCGGGGTTTGAAGCTCTTCCGGTTAAGCACCTAGTTGAGCTGATGAAGATCGTTTTCTCCTTTGAAGGGAAACATCTTCATCACTAGCTTCCCCTTCATCTTTGATGACTATGACCATAGCCGGCTCGGTCGTGGCCTTTTTTATTTTCTTATTTTGAGTCCCAGCCGAGGAAGAACGCCTCCTTTTTGGTTGCTTGTTCTCTGGCTGGGGACTCCGAGATGAAGCACCCACACCGAAAGCAGGTTTGTGTGCATTATCGAGCAAGGGCACTTTGTAGCACCCTCGCGGCCTCCTCGAGGTCAGTTAAAATGTCGACCTCAAGGAAAGTGATAGAATTATGTGAAGTCCCGAATCAAGCAAAAAATGGAGTTAGCGAAATTATTTATGTTCATACAAAGACAAAAGGAAAAGAGGACTCGGTTTACCATAGTTCTTGGCTTTCCACCCTTACTCCGGGGCCATTTCCTTCCATCGACTAGTTTCTGGTACTGTAATATCCAAAATCTTCTGAACCCACTGGTCTAGGCCTTGAACCCGTGGTGGTGTCCACTCTTAGCTAAAACAACGGAAACAAAGAGGTCAACAATGACGGAAAATGGTCTTTTTACGAAGGAAAGAGATGAATAAATTACAAACTTACGAGAACGATTCCATGATTCAGGAAAAGATGGAGTTGTGGCCGGTATGATATCACCGGTAGCGATGATGATGACCCGCTCCATCTATTCACGATCACTGTCATCATCCATGTTAGTGAGAAGGGCGTGATGGCCACGTTTGCTGAAATTTATTACTCCCCCACGGAAGAGTTTGGGGGAACAGAGATTCATTATATGTGTCAAGATTAGGGTTTTCCCAGTCTCCATGCACAACTGGCGTAGGCAAGGCACTATTCGCCATATTGATGGGCCTACTTGTGCCAAGCAGACCAGGTACCGGTGGCAGATCTCCAAAATCACAGGGTCGAGCCTTACGCTCAAGAAAAACGGACCCAAGGTGAAGGGATACGTATAGACATAGGTAAGACCTTCCTTGGTAAAGGTAACCCGCTCTATCATATCCGGATCAAGTATGTTAAAGTTTGGACAGTTGCAGTCCTTCTTCGCTGCAGGAATACTAGAAGGGCGAATAGAGGAAGGGTACCTGCTAACGGCCCAAGTCCATGGGGACGCGGATGGAAACTTCTTTTGGAAGTCATTAGCGATGCTCAAGTGTTTGGGTATGATGGTGCTTACCGTGGGAAGATCAACGTCAACGTCAACCTCTTTGTTTTTTTTTCTCTTTGGGACTCTACCGAAGAGAAGACCAGAGTTTCTAAAAGATTTAATAGAAGAAGCCATGGTAGTAAAAAGATAGTAAAGTTTTTTAGAGAAAGTCAGAAAAGATAAAAGTTTTCTAAGCAGGAGGAGGTTAAGTGCAAAGAAGATGATGAACTTATGAAACTTTTAGAAGTGAAAGAGGTAAAATGATGAGTATAAGTAAAGATATAGACGACAAAAATCGTGTTCATGATTGTCTTGAGAACCGTCAAAAATATTGTTGAATCGTGGGGCAACACATATTTAGGTTATTAAATGCGAGAAGACGTGCATCCTTTCAAGCCTCAGAGACTGTTCAGAAGATTTTCAGAAGATTTTCAGAAGATTTCCCGCGAAGAAAGGGATCTTTACCAACTTCTCGGTGACACAAAGATATGCCACCGGAAAGCAAGGGGACTATCTGTATAGGGTAGAATTAGTTTATAATGAATGATCGAATGATAACGTAACACGTGGAACAGAAGAAAGATAAAAAGTGAACCAAGTAACAACCAGTACAGGGAACAATAGCTGCAATTGACGTCGGATAGACCCCGGAGGGAGCATGGTTGACGTGAGCAGATCGAATATTTTTCACCGGATAGCATCCAATGAAGAATATTACCTGACATTAAATGGGCAGCCGTTGTAGAGAATATTTGCATTCATGGCCTGTCGTTACATGTTCATCAATGGCTCCTTTATTATCGTTTAAGTGGGGCTTGATCCAAGGATCTTTTTTCCCTAGGTATATCTATAAATAGAAGGCCTAACACCATTGTAAGACACGAAAATTCTCGTCAAAACTTATGCTATATTCCATTCTCAAGCTCAATTAAATAACTTTATTTGCTCTTTTACATTGTTCTCATTTCTGTCCTCTAAGGTATTGCTCTCGGTGTCAAGCTTGTCATTTCCTTCAATTTTAACCGTTGTGTCTTATTTTTTATCTTGTTTATTTATCATTTTTGGATCAAATCAGTTCGCTTGTCTATACACCACGTAACAAATTTAACTGTACCATTTTACAGGTAAACAATATTCTGATTTGGAACACATTATTCAAATAAACATACTACAGTATTCTAATTTGGAACACAGTATCCAAATCAAATATACCATAATTTTCTAGTTTGAAATACAATATTCAAATCAAATATATTATAATATTCTAATTTGGAATACAATATCCAAACCAAACATACTACAATATTCTAATTTAGAATGTGCAGTATTCTATTTTGAAATATAACAAGTATACATGATAAAATAAATTCATAAAGCAGGTATACATAATAAAACAAATTTTTAAAGTAGGTATACAGGATAAAACAAATATTTTATTTGCATATGGTGTTAACTAATATTTCCAATAGGCATACCGCGTAGATTTCTCCCTTTTTTTCCCTCTTTCTAAAGGTCCCTTGAACCCCTTCCCTGCAGCAACTTATCTTTCCATTCTTACCAAACATAGTGTAACATCATCAAAGTACTAATCCGATTGGGCCAAATGATATAGCGAATGTATCAGCTAAAAGGCCCAATTCATTTACACCTGAGCCTAGAGAGGAAATCTGCAAGTAATAAGGTGAAATCTTTGTATCAGCTATGTAGTAAATGGTCCTCTAATTCTTAGAGATTGTTACATAAATAGCCGGTCAGATTTAATGTTTACTTTTTCTAGCCGGTATACATAAATTATATACTGATTATACACAATTATACATATATAATACATATATTATATACATATAATACCTTCGCCGGCTATTTTTAATTTAAAAGATTAAGTGAACGGCTATTTGAGTTAATTCTTCTTTTTATTTCTCTTTCAACTTATGGGCCTTGGACCATTGTCTAAAGAAATTGAAAATCTTATGAGAAAACGTTAGAGCACGATCTAAAATTAGAAAGTTATTGAAAATATTAAACCCCAGTCTAATATTTTTTGAGAAAACTAAAAAGCATTATGCACAAATATTTGTAGAACTTTAAAAATAGGGGGGAAATCTAAACAACGACCTAAAAGGGGGGAACTTTTCATATATATATATATATATATATATATATATATATACGAGATTTTAAACTTATTTACCCAGTTTGTCAAAGTTTTCATATTTACAGAGAGTAACTAAAGATTTTTATAAAATATATACAAATCCGGTCAAAATCTATAATTTACCTACCACCTTGAATCTTCACCAAATTCTCTTAAAATTGAGATATAAATTTCAAAGGATATTCATAATCATTTGCAACAATACCCAATTCAAATCAAAAATAATTTATAAATTTTAATTTTTGAATTCAAAGTTTCTAAGCTTTCTGATAATGGCTATAAAAAATAATTTACAAATAATTTACTCATGTTCATATTAAGACCGTCGAATAGTGATTTCTCACGTTCATGCAAAAGGTTTCCTCTAACTTAATAATTGCTTTTTCTTAACGTTTTTTTTTGTTTTTATAATCTAATATACCTTTCTACAATAATCTTGTTGTAGTACAAGTTAGTTCTTTTGGAGAGATGCATGTACTGTATTAACTTAGTAACTATTTTAGCTTTTCTAGGTATTCTGTTCTTGTGTTAACATTTAAACAAATAAATTGAAAACTCGCTATTTCAACTACGTGATTATTTGTTGCTTAGTTTACCATGATCATCACTAAATTTTTACTAAACTTAAAATAGAGAAGCATGCCTAGTTAGGATTCATAAAGTCGACTTTAACTTGTCCGAGACTAAAAGAGTGTTGTATCACTAAGAGTAGGAGTGTACAAAGGAAACCGACAAATCAAATCAAACCGATAATCCGAGTCAAACCGAGAAAAATAACCCGACCATGATTCGGTTTGATTTGGTTTGGTGTTGGGGAAAAAAATCGACCGTAATTAATTTGGTTTGGTTTTAACTACAAAAAGTCAAATCGAAACCAAACCAACCGAATATTACATATATAGAAAATTTAGATATATTTAATACACAAATATACTTGTTATGATGTAATTTATAAATATTTCTTAAACTTTTTCATAATTTTATCTTTTAAAGTATTATTTTAAGGGTGGACTTAGAACTTTTGAATGTTCCAATAAATTTTATAGCCATTAATATTAGTAACTCAAATAATGCTAACAAAAGCCCAAACCAAAATTAGATCAATACATAGCTAACAAAAGACATTCAATTCAATACTAGGAATGATAATGTATTAAATATCTATTTTTTGTTTTGCAATAATTTAGATAAAAATGCATAACCTATTTTTATTTTTTATTTAGCATTTAGTCATATAATTAATATTCTCTTATTAGTCTATTTATTTTAGCATGACTTAGTACTTTTAGATTACATTTATTCTTATTATGATTTTTTAATTAGCAATATTTATATTACGTGATTTTATTGTCTTTATTATTGAATATTTTAGGATAATGCCATGACACATCTCATATTTTGTATTATTTTCTTGGAAAATACCTTATATAGTTGTATCTTACTAGTATTAAAGAAATATTTGGAGCACAAGTGATATATTTTGTGCTACGAAAATTTTACCGGAAAAACCCCGAATAACCCGAAAACCCGAGATAATCCAAAATTGAAAAATCCGAGTTTTATTGGTTTGGTTTGGTCTTTAGATTTAATAACCCGACACAATTAGTTTGGTTTGGTAATTGCAAACCCGAACCAACCCGACCTATGTACACCCCTAACTAAGAGGTTGTTTGGTAGATTGCGTTAGAAAAAATAATGCATGCATTAGCTTTGCGTATTAGTAATACCTTATATGCTATACTTTTTCAACCTATGTATAACCAATACAAGTATTAGTTACACACCTGATTTGGTATTATCCTATGTATAACTAATACATAGCAATCCACGATATTAGCAATACCAAGGTTATTAATACATACAAAAATTTAGTTAAAGACAAAATTGCCCCTTTAAATTTTATGCCTGATTAAAAAATTTATTTACATGTTTTTTATTAATGTAAATAAGATACAGGTTGACAAACTTTCCTTTTCTAGTTTTTTTCACCCCTTTTTCTAATATTAAATGTTTCGACTAATCATCCCTTCTATTAAAATATCATATTTAACAAAACAAAATACTAAAAACTTGCAATTCCTTTTATAAAAATTAAAGTACTTTTTCTCTATAATCGTGGGATTCTTCCTCTTCTTCTCCTGTGAGGCTAATTGCTCATCGTCTTGGATTAGCAATTGCACAAATTGTATAGACCAAATTAGTATAATTATTCCTAAAAAATTGGAGATTATTTTTGTAAACAAATAATCTTTTAAAGAAATTATGCAATGCATGTAATTTTAATAATCGAACCAAACAGTCGATAAGAAATACTAGCACAAATAATGTATTCAGAACTAATGCTAGCATGGCCAGCATTACTAATACATTATACGGCAAAGGGCCTAACAATACCCCTCGTTATACTATTGGGTTATATATACCCCTTCAGTCATACTTTAGGTTCAAATATACCCCTCGTTTAAACGGAGGGACACGTGTCATCGTCTTGTTGACCATATCTCCTAATTAATTAAAAAGACTCATTACCCATACCCGAAAAGTAATTTTCTAAAGCAATGTTGTTTTGTAAAAACTAGAAAAACTGAATTATTTTTTACTAAAAACTGGAAAAAAAAAATATATTTTTTTTCCCAGTTTTTACAAAAACACTGCTTTAAAAAAAACTGAAAAGTATTTTCTAAAACTATATTTTTGTAAAAACTGAAAAATAATTTTCTAAAGAAATTAAAAACTAGAAAAAACTGAATTTTTTTTAACTAAAAACTGCAAAAAAAAAGAGGAAATATTTGTTTTCAGTTTTTACAAAAATAATGCTTTAGAAAATTGCTTTTCAGTTTTTTTTTTTTAGTTTTTACAAAAACAAATTGCTTTAGAAATTATGTTTCAGTTTTTTTAAAAGCGATATTTTTCTAAATGCTGAAAAAAAATATTTTCGATTTTTTCAGTTTTTAGTAAAAAAAATATTTAGTTTTTTCCAGTTTTTACAAAAACATTGCTTTAGAAAATTACTTTTCAATTTTACAAAAATATTGTTTTAGAAAATATTTTCCAGGTTTTTTAAAGCAATATTTTTTATAAAAACTGGAAAAAAAAAAAATATTTTCGTTTTTTTCAGTTTTTAGTAAAAATAAAATCAGTTTTTACAACAAAAAAAAATTGCTTTAGAAAATTGTTAAGTCTTTTTAATTAATTAGGAGATATTTAGAATTGGCTAACAGGACGATGACACATGTCCCTCTGTTTAAATGAGAGGTATATTTGAACTCAAAGTATGACTGCAGAGGTATAGATAACCCAATAGTATAACCAGAAGTATTCTTTTACTATTTTCGAAAATACAGAAGTATATTTGGACATTCGACATACATTATATTCAACACTATTCTTATACACTCTACCAAACGATCCCTAAGTTTACAGGTAATCTAGGAAACGGAAACCAAATTGTCATAGTATAATATTCAAACAATGTGGTTTTCCAGATGCAATTGTTTTCTGATCCAGTTGAATCATGTAAAAAGAACATATTGTGCTTCATAAGTTGACAAAAGCCACCGACAAAAAAAATTCAAGTTGCATTATACTATAGTACACTTGAACAATTCTCAATACAGAAAAGACCATATTTGCCCATTTACTATAAAAACAAAATAAGTTATATTTATTTTCTATTTCATTTTTTTAGTAAAATTACCCTTTACTGATATACTTTTAAATAGCTTGGTCGCATCATAAAAAAGACACATGACTGATCCTTATTGGATAAAAAAACCGCCCCGTTTTTATTAAACCCACCCGACCCATACTCTTCTTTTTCTTAGCTGCCTCTTCTTTCTCAAACTTCTCCTTCTCACTTTTCTGCAAGGAATCTATAACCGCTATGTAGATTACCGTATTGATTTATTTTACCAATTTCTTGTTTATTGCACTAATTTCCTAATTTAGAAAATCACCAAAAAAAATCTAAAAATCAAATATATCCTTTTCCATTCTCGATAGGAAGAAGCTAGCTAGTGGCTGTAAATGCGGTTAATTGCAGAATAATATAATATTTCTAAACCTTCATACTCATAACATTCACAAGAGATCTAGTATTTAAGAAGAAAAAAAAGAATATATAGTTTAGTATCTCCACAAGAAAGCTTAATCCTTCAAAATAACTTAGAATGCTTGTCAGTTTCTTTTACATCAGGCAACATTTTTCATTTATACGCCTTATCACACTTCAACATAAAAAAAACAAAATTTTGGATTTATGAGACACAAAAATTCACATTTGAATAGCAATATACAAACATGACCATGTCAATGAAAGAACAAAAATAAATTCCATTTGAATAAAAGAACTTACAGGCTACATGATTACAGATATAAATTTGCATCAGACAGCCAACTTTTGACAAACTTAGAACAAATGGAAAGCAAACTCAAAAGTTTCTCATGAACATCTTGTCCAAAAACTAGGACATAATATTCACCACTAGGTGAAGGGGAAAAGGAAAAGGACAGCCCCACAAATTTCTATATCATTTTCGTCGATTCAAGAGGGAAAACATATAAGGTAGGATAGAGATGATAGCTGCCAAAGGCACACCTCACAGCATGCAGTCTGTTCTAGCAGGTAACCTTCTGAAGAAATTAAGCGGCACAGATGGAAGTTTGTAGCGGAACCTAGGATGTCTTAATACATAAAATCCGGTCAAGAGTGCCACAGCTTGGAATGGCGTAACATAGAGCACAATGGCAGCAACCAAGCAGAAAATCACAAACAGCGCTGTCGCTCTAGGGTCCCTCCAGCTCAGCAAAGATTGCAGCCTCTCCCCTTGAGTAGCCAAGTCGCCAACGACGGTCTGAATCCTTCCTGCAATACTTCTTATGCGGTCATACCTCATCCTAATAATATCAGGAGGACGTGAAGTAGGGAAAGTATCAAATTCCTCATCCAACTCATCGGGATGAGCAGCATCAGCACAAGAAAGGCGAGTGTCCATGTGAGGAGGATGCCTTGGCCTCCATCTGTAGTACCAAATGCCAATTAGGAAGAGATAGAGGAAAATGGTAGGTAGAATAAGCTCCGGATATAGTATCAGTATCAAGAACAAGATATGGATCAGGACAGTCGTAATGGGGTTTTTCCAATTGCATATCTGATCAAACCATTTTCCAACAGAAATTACCACACCTAAAACACCCATAATCCTGAAAAAGTTAGCCTTACTTCTCCTCATGCTCCACATATGAGAACCAACATCCAACATATACTCTACTATCTCTTTCCTCAAAGGTGGCTCAGCACGACTCAGCCTCAATGAGACAATCTGAGTGGCTTGGTGCCTCAAGTTGTCCAGCTGACTAACAGTTAATGGATGAAGATAGTGCATTTTGGGTAACAATGGCTGAGAGTACATATGCATCATATTCACCAATGATGAGCAAGTGAATCTCACAGCCAAGTGAATCTCGCCCATCTTCTTCACCCCAGTAGGATGCAAGACCAGCAGTGGATATGAATGTGTGTAGACACGATCAGTTTCAAGAGTTGAAAGACGGATCCTGACCTTTCCAATCCTTGAGTCCCTTGCCCCTCCAGATTTATCTCCTCCTTGCAGATGGCAATTATCAAATACACCAATTGTTATAACAGTGCAAGGATCAAATACTTCCCAGGTGTATTGCTCGTTCCACTTGGGAGCAAAGCTATCTATAATAGTCCTTGTCCGCACCCACTTCTGCCCATATTTGGCTACACAATAGGCATCTGTCGTTGCCCGGCCATCCTTTGTTTTCATTGGTGATAGGCCCTGAGCGCTCAGAACACCTACTTCAAGGACACCGATGCTAGACTTCCACAGCTGTTTTGCAGTTGGCCTAAGATCACTACTGTAATGGGTTGACTCATCCAGAACATGGTAGCCTCCTTCCAAACATACTCTCAAGTGAATCCGGCTAGCAAACTTGATTTCCTTCTTTTCTCCCTCAACAATAATATGCTTCTCAAGATTAAACCACCTAGTGTTCACAGGTTTATGGTCCAACCTCCTATCCACATACTGCAAAGGAATAGCACATCTTCCGATGACCTCATCCTTTGTTTGGTGCAACCCTATCTTCCACACTCAAAATCAATGGCTCCTCAAACGGTTCAGCTGCTACAAACATCAGATCCTCGTTCCACATGGGATTAATGGTCTTGCTCATGGAAACTCTGGTCCTCAACGCTTGATTCCCAAGGATGGCCTTGACAAAAACTTCTGGAAACCTGCTTTTGTCACTCGGAATCAAGTCTTGAGCCTCAATCACATTAACTCTAAGGTACCACAATTTTGGTGAGAGGTACACCTTAGACCTTATATTTGCAAGACCATCAGCACCACTAACAGCTGCAGCATCTGAATGCCAAGCTTCAGGAAAGGCTTCATCAGCTTGATTTCCCATCCAAACCGCCAACATTAACTCTCCTTTGACTTTACTACCATTCCTCTCCTCCAACCTATACCACTGCGGAGCGAGAGGACTATCCGGGGGAACCCTTTTAGGGATCTCATTCAAATCAAAGAGAACACGACCCACAAAGTCATCCTTAACAACATCCTTATCTTTCACAGTCACTTCAAGTACAGAAGCCTGAATCCTATCCTTTGAGAAAGCAAACACCTGACTCCACTCCGGATTCGACTTCTTCTCAAAATGACGAGTCGTACCCTTATAGTTGCCGAGCCTAACCTCAACATAAGGATCAAGACTACCCGTAACATCCTTACCAGGTAAATCCCTAGCTTTCACTACTCGGACATAAAGATACTGCATTTGCTCAACAAGGTCATATGTGCTAGTGAGCTTATCACCACTGACCTTCCCTCCACCGAGGTGGGGTTTGGTCTCCTTGAGTGAGAAATCTTCTTGTGGGGGTCTCTGCATTTTTTATATAACTTCTTCCCACAATTTACACTAAAACAAATCCCCTATATCCTCCACCAGAATGTGAGCCAATAATCTACAAACAAATCAAATCTCCTCCTTAGCAGAGAAAAGCAGTTAATAACAAAGAGACAACTCAGAATAACTTTAATGCTCCAACATATTCAATACAAACAGAGTGTTAAGCAAATGTAGCCAAAAAAATGAACATGAACCTCTAGAATGCCAAAACCATTCAAAGCCTCAGATCGGAATGCTTCAAACCTTCACAACATAAAATTAAAGAAAAAGTCAGTTCTTTTACCATACAAAACTGAGCTAAAAATGCTGGAGCAACAAAAAAGTCAAATCGTTAATCAATGCTAGAATTAAACTCTACAAAAAGGAAACACTCCTCTCCTCTCTCAACTACAAAAAAGGGAAAGCAAACAAAAGCAAAAGGCAAAAATTAAAAATTAGAAAAAAATAAAACAAAAAAAGCAGAATGCAAAAAACTCTAACCACATTACAGATATACAAACATCAAGTTTCAAGAAAACACCAGCCAAGATTCAACAGAACCCAAAATGTAGCAAAAAGAAAGCAATTTTTCTTACAAAATGCACATCTAAAAACAACACAAAAACACAGAAGTGAATGTACCTTGTGGGTTCATGGGAACTGAAGAAGAAAGACAGGGAATTTTACTGATAAGTTTGGGAACAGTACTGGTGCCTTAAGGGGGAAAAAAGAAAAAGGGTTTTAGAGCTTTCTTGTAACAAAGCGAAGTAGAACAGTACAGTGAGGTCTAGCTAGCTAAAAAGTGAAGAAAGAAAGAACAAAACAGTTTATATTTTGAAAGAGAAATAAAAAAAAAAAAAACAAAGTAGGGCGGTAATGCTCTGTGTTCTTTGTTTGATTCTTAAGGTGGGTGGGGTGTAGTGGGGTGGGGTGGGTTGAATCTGCTGAGATTACACCGAAAGCACAGACTTTCTCTCTCTGTGTGTGTTAAGTGAATATTTGTGTTTCTGTTTGTGGCTTTTTGCTTTTTTACTTTTGCGTTATGTTCACTTTATTAAGGTACTATTTGTCTTGTGTTGCTTGACCAGAGGAACCGGGTCGCGCGTGCGAGGAGTATGTCGGGACTTCACACGTGCCAAGCTAATCTATAGGAGATGTTATAGATTCTAATGAAATAGCTACACTTTTAATATGTATCACAAAATTTGTATAAGAAGCTAATTGTTGTGTTGTCTCCTGTTTTTCACTCATTTGAATAATTTATAAAATTAGTATCTCCTTTCATCCTTATATTTTTTAAAAGAAAAACATAATGTACTGAAAATGTACTAACGTAAACGTTCCATTGCGTTCAACACTAGAACGCTGCAAGGCTACTTTTGATTCTCTACTGAATTTGAGAGTTTGTGCCCAATCATGTCTTACTGAGATATAGATATTTTTATTCCTTGGGAGTTTGGAGGACACATTAACAAACATAAGACATTTTTTCCGGAACTGCGTATTTTCTAACACAGGTAAATTGATGATTTTGTAAGGACAACAAATAAATAATAAGATGAAGAGGAACTAAGGAGCTGATGAGTTTGTGAAAGCAAGGACATTACCAGGAAGAAAAAGAAAAAGAAAGTAAAGTTTCAACCTTTGTCCCTACATCGAATGTTGTCTTGGACAATGCATAAATGTAAAGGACTAAATGAATGATGATTATGGTCAGTGTAATTCGGAGATCAAAGTATGATGTTCCACTGAGTGTCTAAGTAGTTAGGTTCATTGTTTAGCAACATAGCAAAAAGATAGGGTCAACAACAGATTCAGAATTAAAACGATGTGAATTCTGCGTTTGACAAAGTGAATTTTCAAATGTACATTAACTTCATCTATACTTGTTTTTCTGCACACACACCTAAAGTTTGACTTCCAAACACTGAACTTTATCAACCTACAAACCCATAGTTTGATCCTCCATTGGGACTAGCGGATGTCTGCGAACAGGTGAAGCCCAAAAGCTTTTCCTGGCCCGGTCGCGAAGATGTCAAATGTCTCTTTCTACGAAAAAAATCCACATTGATTTCTTGAACCCATAACTCAAAAGTTACTCCAACAATGGTTTACAGCTACTAAAAAAGCATTCAATCGATGCCATAAAGGGTTACTTCAGCCACAAGGTTTACTTGCAGGCAAATCCAAGCATTGGTTCAAGCTACTATTTGCCTAGTATACAGCAACACAAAACTAACACTGGTTTTATACAGTGAAGGACAGGCTTCATCTTTGCAAACAACAATTGTTTATAGCAAATCATCACAATTCATAATCAGAAATAGAGAAGCGAAAGAGTGTCATAATTTGGAATGACAGATATAACCCATTAAAATATCCAGTCAGGTATCAAACTCAATGAAAAATCACCTGCAATGATAGAAGTATAGTACATAGCATTCTTATTTGCATCATCCTTTCAGGTTAAAGGGGAAAAAAGTAGAATAGCACAAAACAAGAGGGTGCGATCACATCATTCATAGTGAACTTCCGCTGAGTCGCGCTAATTCTGTCCAACTACAGTCATTCAACAGCAGCCCTTTTCTTCGTAGTGTAAGGATAGTACTCCTTGCCATTGTCAGTTCTCGTCGTTGCACCTAATCCATCAATTACACCAGAAGTGACTGCAAGTGCTGCTCCAGCAGAAAGAGCAGTTGAAATACTCCTTCCTACAAGGGTAACAATCAAATCAGCCAAAATATTTCCCTTGGTATCCCAGTATGTTACCAGAGGCAAGGGTATAGAACACCATCGATGAATAATGTACGTAATCCGCTGAATTGCCTTTTGCAACTCATGAGATTATGCACTCACTAAATTCTAAGCTTTTAGTTCATGAAAAGTTCATTCTGCATAGGGATTTCTATTGATCTGTTCTAAAATGTGCATAGCAATGGCTGAGTCGAGGGGTTACTGCTCTCGGTTAGCAAGAGCAACTTAATTATTCTGTGACCGCTCTTAGAAAAGACTCAACCCCTGTTTCTTTTAGAAACTAAATGACATGCTATCACGAAATGGTCGTGGTCATGTTTAAGACATCTTTGTGCAGACAGCACATACAAATTCTCTGCCAATCAGATCTATGGAGAAATTTCTATGTTCTTGGAATTAAAAATCTAAATAGGCGTCTAAATAGAGAGGATAAAGGAATTAAGCAAAAGCCTTCACTACAAACCAAGAACGCCAGGGCGTGGAAATGATAAGAATTGTCTGGCTGCACCAGTCACAATGCCCATTGAATGGTCAACACTGAAAATTAGCACTAGCACTGGATGTGCACTAAGAACAAACCAATCTGCAACATGTAATAATAGCTTTCCTCTCCTTCCTTCGCCAATTCTAATTTTTCCCTTACATATAATTAAATGTAAAGCAAGTGCAACAACAGATTTGTATCAATCATTCCACAAACACTTTTCTTTTATTAAGAAATCACTCTACAAACACAAATCTCAGTTGAAAAGGTGTTGTTGGGTGGAGGGGAAGGTGATTACCTTTGTAACCCAGCACAGAAGCACCAGCAACGAATCCACCAACTGCTCCATTAACAAAATCTCTTTTCATCCTAAAGTTCTGAACCAGCTGTTCTACCCCTATATAGACTCCACCAATAGCAGCAAAGGTAGCCCCGTGGTTTCCCATCATTTTCAATGTCCGAATCAAACCAGGAAGAGCAACACTTCTCTCAACACGGGGTACATCATGCCAAGTGGCAATAATGGCACCCCAAAGAGTACCAGCAACTAGACCTGTGGTTGCACCTTTAAATGTTTTCATCCCTGGTGTATCCTCATCTTCATAATACCTTAGCTCTGCAGCATCATCCATGATTGTACTCAATCCTTTACCAAAACACCAGTAAAAAATGTTAAAAAATTAAAAACATGATTAAAGCAAGTTAAGCTTGAACTAATAACCAGATACCAAAGGTAAGAGACAGTGAGAAATAATGCATCGCGAACAGAATGTGTGAAGCAACAAAACATCTTAGCCTACAAGAAGCAAATGATGAGAAACCTAAATGCTTACATATATTTAGTTCTGTCAAGACCCTATGTGCATGCACATACATACAAATTATTTTTCTTTTTTTAATGAAGTAAAAAATTTCCAATGCCATCAAGAAGATGCAAGAAAGTACAAAATAGGTTACAAAAAACATAAATTAGCTCCAACATATGATTGGCTAATCTAGGACCAGGGAGCTAATAAAGAGCAAAAAACTGCCGGAAGAGTCAACAGGGGACATGTTATGCCAGCTAAGTAGATACAAGAGACATCTAGCCTTAATAGAGTGATTAGGAGCTGAAAAGTCATAAGCCATCACATAGAATTTCATAAGATTGAGTCTGCTGACATAGGTCTATAACACTTCCTCTGCCGTTTTTATTCTGCCTCAATTTTCTAACCTATTACGTGAACTACAAAGTTCTTCCTCTGAATATTCAAAATGGATACAAGATACTACTACTTAATAGTAGTTGGAACTGATCTTACATAGTTTTATTTTTTAAATAACTGATCAAACATCTTTGTAATAACCAACCTGCTTGCATTCATTTCAACTATTTTTATATCTCAAGAAAACTCTGATGTAATACACAATTCAAAGTTAATAATTTCTAAGCAAATCAAGTAGGTTCAACAAAAATGTGATGAAAGAAGCATTAGAAGTTTGTCAACAGTAGTGTGAACATCACATTCAGAAAAACATCAAAGGTTTAAGTAACGCTAGAACAATTGACTCTCCCTCATATTTTCACACCTTGCGCTTGAAACTCAACTGCATATTTGATTTTCGAAAGACATGCTTTCAATTGGTCACCAAGTTAAGAAATATGCTCTAACCAAGCGTGATGTAGAGCGTATGAAGGTTAGAGATAAACAAAAGAAAATGAATACGCCTTATAAGTACATGCTCAAGCAAAAGCAATGCCTCTTTTATTCTCAAATTGTAACACATTTCAGATATGACAGAGACTTATCTGTAGAAGCACCTAGCTAGTTCAGATTCCATTCTAAAAACATTTATCTAAACAGCGAAAATGAAATTAACACATTATTTTTTCTAAAATACATCGTCTCAACTAAAGGATAGGCTGTCCGTTACATCGGAAACTATAAAGACGAACAAGTCCCTCAAACTTTTCCACTTGAACTAAGCCCCGGGGGCAATCCGTGTCCTAGGTCACAAGTCCCTCAACCTTTTCCACTTGAACTAAGCCCCGGGGCAATCCTATGTGTCCATTACGCTTTATTTGGGTTCAATTTATTCCAATACTAATAAATGTCTTTCAAGGCAAATTAGGGGTACTCTAAAGCTAAAGGTTCTGTAAACCTCACAGTTATGAGTTATGCCTACATTGATATACAAGTTTCTGACCAGAATAAAAGGGCTATTGGCAAACAACGGACTTTTTTTTGGGTATAATCATCCGATATATGGAGCCCACTAGTCCGACTAATCCAGAATCACATTGCGTTGGGCCCATTTAAGGAGAAAGCGCTCCTAAACAAGAATTTTCATTCCCAGGCTCGAAACCGAGACCTCTAGGTGGAAACAACGGACCTTATATAGCAACAGCTAAACCTTAAACTTAACAAGTTAGTATCACCCACATGCTAGATTTTATACCCATAAAAATTCAGCTCCTCAAACAAGGCCGAAAGTAAAAGGAAAACAATTGCAATTCAAATGAACTGGAAAACAGCGATCAATTATACGGACCTATACAAAAGTCACATAACAAAATGAAGCTCATATTCCATTAAACTGAAAAAAGTCTACCACTTCTATAAACCCTAGAATCGGATTACATTTCTGCATTTCTCTAATAAAAAGCGAGGAAAATATAGAATTGAATACAAATAATTAATGTGCACTTATCCATGACAAAATCAGCATAAGATTTATCGATAGAAAGAGTGAGCTCAGAGAACTTACCAAGCTGAAAATGGCACTGATCTGATTAGCGATGTGAGAGAGAAGGGAGCGAAGAAGATGCTTGTGCAATGTGGTAATATAATGGTCCAACAGATCAATGTTTCAGACTCCGGCCCAATAACAAAGCTTTTAATGGGCTTCATAGGCCCATTGTTATTGTCCAACCCGTCTGGATTATTTGCATTGTATGACCCTTTTTAATAACCAAATAATTCCCGAGGGCTAGTGGCACAAGGTTCGAAACTCGGTGATAATGGATCCATTCCTCTGCCCTTCTTCACTATAACCATATGACCTTCTTTAGACCACTCTTTGAATTTTGTCTCCGGCAGCCAGTGGCTAAATTTCTCTACTTGGATATTCCCCACACCTAAGAATATTAACAACAATGAGTTTAATTTTTATACACCTACAATATAAAAAATATTTAATTATTCATAATAAATGAGATTAATAATCAAAAGTGTAGAGTTAAATTGTATTATAGTTATATGTAAATTATATTTAAGTTGTATTCTATTATAGTAATATTATTATTTTATTTGAAGGTTGTATGAAAGTTGAAAATTAGTTGTATAATATATGAATCGTTGTATGAAATTTTATATTTACATTTTAAATGCTATTTTTATTTACATAAAGTTGTTGATATGTATCAAAATTGTATTGAGAGGGGAAGTTTTGATTGAAAATTCAGAAAGGAAGAAGAACACACCACATACAAAATATATACAACTCATATATAAAATATATACAAAAGATATATTGTATAAAATTTATATAAAAATTATATTTAATTTGTATAATATTGTTGTTGTATTTAACTGGTAAGAATGATGTATAAAAGTTGTAGATAAGATGTAAATAAGTTATATAATGTATAATTCATTATATGAAATTTATTTTTAGTCTGTATGTTGTTGTACCATGTTGGAGTGCTTAGTGATTCGCAGTCAATTGTAGTTAAGGGAGTTAACTGTAGTGGTTAGTTGGTTGTTAAAGTTAGTTAATTACACTGTACATAGACAGATAGATGCCATATTGAAGTTAGAGTAGTTAGCTAAGTTAGTTGTGTATATACAACTACTTTGATGTATAATTTCATATGATTCTAGTAAGGTATTGCACTAATGATTAAAAAATTCAGTACCATTATCTGTTCGAATAATTTTTATAACTGCACTAAACTGAGTTTTTATCATAGCAAGAAAGATTTTCAAAACAATAAATACATCACTTTTGAACTGCAGCAAGTATATCCAAGTGAACCTAGACATATCATCAACAATAGTCTGGAAAAATTGCTTCTTCTTATGTGTAGGAATCTTTTAAGGATCCCAAACATCCATATGAATAAGCTCTCAGATAGACTGACTTCTAGATTGACTATTAGGAAAAGATATTCTGCTTTGCTTGGCATGAGGAAATATAGAACAATCACTATTTACATTGATATTACTCAATTTATTATATAAAGACTTCACATTCCTCATAGTGCTTATTGAAGCATGTCCTAGCCTCTTATACCATAAGATGTTATCTTCCTGATGTTGTGGTATAGCTACATTCATCACTGACAAGTTCATTCTCTTATTAAAAAAATTCTTAACACTGTACAGTCCTCCTCTTTCTCTATCAATCCCCCTCACCCTACCACTGTAAAGGTCCTGAAATATACATAAGTCAGAAAAAAGTGACAGAGCAAGAAAGGTCCTTTGTCAGTTTCAAATGTGGGACATAAAGTACATTGTGCACTCTCATATTCTCCGGGAACGATACAATTCTTTTATGTGTTGTAGTGGACTTCTCTCCATTAGGCAAGTTAACTTGTTCTTTACTTTATGATTTCAACTCAGTTTTACTTTGCAATGTATCTAAGCTAGCAGTAATTTGATGTGAAGCTCCTGAATCAATTATCGATTCTTTCCAATCTAGGTTTTCCATAAAGGAAGTGGTTATACCTGCCATGTTCACTTGTGGCTCTGTATTTCCTTTGTTCAACATATTGAATATTTGATCATATTGCTCCTTAGTGAAGAAGGGTCTGTCACTTGTGTTGCCACAGCTGGATTTATTATCCACTGGTGAAGCCTTCTTATTCAAATCTGAATTCCCAATCACATTGTTGGCCACAAACTTCTTTCTTCCTTTAAAGTCATGTGGGTAACCAACTAATTTGTAGCAATTCTCTTTCAAGTTCCCTTTCATATTGCAATATTATAGTGCATGTAAGTTTTTTTTCTTCCTTTGTACGGTTGCCCTCTTCCAACCTGCATTACCATTGGATCAACCTTTCCTATCAAAGTGAAACCCGACCTCTGACTTTCATCTTCAATTATCATTGCATAAGCTTGGTTCAAGGTAGGCTCTACAGTCTTCATTGCCATCTCGATTGCTCATAGGACTCACCGAGACTACTTAAGAATTGAAGTTACCTCTGTCTATGGAGATGCTCTATGTAATCCTTCAATTTTGGACAATCACATCCTGGTGAAGGCACCATGGCGTCATATTCAGTCCATAGTTCCTTCAATTTTGTAAAGTAAGTTGAGACAGAGTCTGTTCCTTGAGAAATAGTTGCAATTTCCCGATGTAATTGATTTATCCTTACTCTGTTCACCTTGTCAAACCTTTCACGCAAATCCTTCCAAACTAGATGCGCATTTGATGCATAGACGATGCCGCTAAGGAGATATGGTGACACTGTGTTCATTAGCCAGGAGAGCACAGTGGCATTGCATGTATTCCAATCCTAATGGAGTTCAGTTTTGAATGACTCTTTTTTACAAGTGCTAGTGACGAACCCTAATTTTCACTTAGCTTGCAACACAATTCACATCGATCGACGTCATAATCCATAGTTCTCAGATCCATTTAGCTTGACTAGAGTTAGAATTGAGCTAGGAGTATCAGAAGGATGCACAAATAAGGGATGAGTATGATCAATTTTTTCAATCGTCATTGTTGAATTTGAACTGATCTTCGAAAGGAGAAAAAGTAGTTGTAGGATTCTACAATTTCGCATAAATGTCCAGTCTCATACGCTCTGATACCATGTGAATTTACTGAATCTAGTTCAGCTCCAAACTTATTCCATGGAGGAATTAAGCTTGGGCAGTAACGGCAGTAGAAGAGAACGAACAAGGATGGTTGTGTAGTGAGAGAATGTTCGAGAAGATGAAAATAATTTCTTTAATTATGTAAAGTGCTTACAATGTATATATTTCCTTTCCAAAGAGATGCTGCAATCTCTTACCATCATTCATTGGTCCCTTCTCCACAGTTCATGATAGAGGGAGGTTGCAGAATCATGAAGAAGTGGACTATGAAGTGTATGAGAAAAAATACTATGATGGCACTCAAGTAGGATCAGAGGATGTTGATATTGTCACTGATGATACTCATGCAGAATTTGAGGGTGCTGACATTGTTGCATGTAAGCATTCTACTTCTATAGTAGAAGGAAGCCCTTCTTATTATACTTCTATACCTGAAGGCATTCCTGAATCAAATGCAAGTCAAGAAGATTCAGATGATGTTGTTTCTGATCATACAGAACCAGCCTTGAGAAAATCAGGAACTGCTAAAGCATCATTGTGGCTTCAAGACTATGTAGCTAACAAGAAGGCAAATGGGGCAACACTGCATACTTTAGCAAATTGTATCTCTTATGACAATGTGTCAGAGAAGTATAAGAGCTATTTGGCTAAGCAATCAGTTCTCACAGAACCTCAAATCTTCAAGGAAGCATCCCATGATGAGAAATGGATTGATGCAATGAAAATGAAGATCAAAGCACTAGAGGATAACAATACTTAGGAGGTGGTAGACCTACCAAAAAGGCGAGAATGCAATTGAATTTAAATGGGTTTATAAAATAAAGTACAAGCCAAACAGAGACGTGGAAAGGTACAAGGTTAGATTGGTTGCAAAAGGGTATAACCAAAATGAAGGATTGGATTACCATGAGAAATTTTCACCACTTGCCAAAATGGTGACGGTTAGAATACTGATTGCATTAGCAGTATCAAGAGGTTGGAATATGTATCAAATGAAAGTATATAATGCATTTTTGCAAAGAGATTTGTATGAAGAGGTGCATATGGACCTTCCTCTGGGATTCAGAAGACAAAGGGAGTTAAAGGTCTGCAAACTAAAGAAATCATTGTATGGGTTTAAACAAGCCTTAAAGTAATGGAATATAAAACTCACTGAGGCATTGATAGAATCAGGCTACAAGCAGAGCTTATATGATTACTCTATGTTCACCAAAAGAAAGGAAGATAGCTTTGTGGTAGTTTTGATATATGTGGATGATTTGTTGATCATAAGGGATGATGACAAGCTTATACAGGAGAAAAAGGATGTGCTACATCATAAGTTCAAAGTGAAAGATCTTGGAGAATTGAGGTACTTTTTAGGAATTAAAATTATGAGATCAAGTAAGGGAATCCTATTGATTCAAAGAAAATATGCATTGCAATTGGTGTCAGATTTAGGATTAGGAGAAACAAAACCAGCGGCAACACCTGTTGATTTGAATCAAAGATCTACTTCACAAGAGTATGATAAGCACACTGGTACAACATAGGATGAGGCTTTAGCTGATGCATCAGCTTACTAGAGACTCATTGGTAGGTTACTCTACTTAACAATAACTAGACCAGACATCAGCTATGTGGTGCAGACCCTAAGCCAATTCATGCAAGCACCCAAAAGATTTCATTGGGATGCAGTAGTTAGAGTAGTAAAATATATCAAAAAGGAATGGGAATACTCATGAGCAGTTTGCAGTCTGACAGCCTGACCTGTTATTGTGATGCTGATTGGGCAACATGCCCAAACACAAGAAGACCACTGGATTTCTAGTAAAGTCTGGAGAGTTTCTAATATCCTGGAAGTCAAACAAACAACAAACAATTTCAAGAAGTTCTGCTGAAGCAGAATATAGAAGTTTGCCAGCAGCCACAACAAAAGTAACTTGGATGTTAGGACTGTTTTCAGAGTTGAAAGTATCAGTCAAGCAACCTATGGATTTGTTTTGTTATAGCAAGGCTGCATTACAGATTGCAGCAAATCCCATATTCTACGAGAGGACTAAACATATAGAGATTGATTGTCACTTTGTAAGAGACAAGATCAAAGAAAGAAAGATAGTTACACACCACATTGGGACCAAAGATCAACAAGCTAATATGCTTACAAAAGGATTGGGAAAGGTGCAACATTGTTTTTACTTAGCAAGTTGGGAGTTATTAACATTTTACACCCTCCAGTTTAAGGGGGAGTATTGGAGTGCTTGGTGATTAGGAGTCATACACTTCATAGTCCACTTCTTCATGATTCTGCAACCTCCCTCTATCATGAACTGTGGAGAAGGGACCAATGAATGATGGTAAGAGATTGCAGCATCTCTTTGGAAAGGAAATATATACATTGTAAGCACTTTACATAATTAAAGAAATTATTTTCATCTTCTCGAACATTCTCTCACTACACAACCATCCTTGTTCGTTCTCTTCTACTGCCATTACTGTCGAAGCTCAATTCCTCCATGGAAGGAGTTTGGAGCTGAACTAGATTCAGTAACTTCACATACCATACATTATTCTTTTCTTACTCGATTTATAAAAGAAAGAAAAGGAGAGAATAAATTCCAAATCTACTCACGTGCACTAATTCATATTTGTTTAAATTGAAAAACTTGAATATTGATGGAAACTGAATGATTTGGATGGAGAAATTTCGAGTTTCATTTTTAAAGCATCATCGTCGAGTTTCTACTGTTGGTGCTACATCGACGGAGATGGAAAACAGATAGTGTACTTTGCGAGTTATGTACCGACAGGTGTTCCCAATTTTGAGTATCTTAAACTACATAAGGTGATTTTGTCGCTGAGAGCTGATTCCATTCTAGATGGATATATAACACTCCAAGTCCTTTATGTCTCCATTGATCCACATGTTAAAATTTATGTCAAATTCTAATGCTTAATTGAAGCTACATGTACCAAGAGAAGTGACTCGTGGGGTTATATCCAATTCGCAAATTTCCAAGTAGGCAACCTAAAATTGGGAGTAATTAACCAAGCGAAAACAAGGTAGAGTGTCGGTGGTGGGAATATGGAGTTGTCATGCAGCTTCGACAGAATCACGAGACATTTTACCGACCACTTTCGTTGACCATACAATCTAAAGTAAGGGAGTTTTGGATGGAGAGAGGTGGCAGAGAATAGGTCCCAAGAACGAATTGGCATTTCAATCATGCACGTTAGCAACAAACAAATTTAAACGAATTCTTTTCATCATAATGTGGCTCCATAGACTATGAAGTTTTCAAGGATGAATTATTGGTGCATCTCCCTATAACCCCAAATAGCATTTCTTGGAGATAGAGGCTTTATAGCACGTACGAGAAGAGCGCTGGATGAAGAAGCTAGAGATTTATGTATTTAGAGCCCAACAGAAAATTTAAAACGAGTGCAGAAAGGTAAAAACAGCAAAAGAGAAAAATGAAATCATAATGAAGCATCTTTGTTGTTACAGGTTTATACTTCATCTACCCGCGCATTAACATCATTACAAGGGCACTGTCTATGCGCTTAACAGGTTGAATATTGTCCTGTCCTGTGATTTTGAGCTGGGAAGATTGATTTTTCACCTGAATACCATATACCAAGAGTGATAAAACGAAGAAAACAGAATAAGCAGGTTGAAAAGATACGCCAAAGCGAATGATAGCAAAGCAAGTTATCAAACAGTTCAAGAACAAAACATAGGTCATCTTGGGACTAGCCCAACAAGAATCCCCATAAGTTGCATAATATTAGTGATCATTCGTCAACAGACAGCCTCACAAACATCAAACTACTTCATCAACATGTTCTCTTACAACCGTGATCATAAACGAATGAGAGGACACTCAAAGCGTCCAGTGCACATTCTGAACAGAAGGATGATAACCGTTAGAGTGGTCCAATTCCATGTTTTGTCGTCCACTCTGATGACCCATCCGTAGCTCACCACGGTACTGATTGTCAGCAGCCTGTGAAATTTGACCCAAACCCAAATCAGGCATCTCGTGCAAACTGCTGCTAGCTTCATTTCCTTTAAACTGCAGTGAAGGGCTTGAGAAGTGATTGGTAGGTGCAGCATGGGAATCGGAAGGTTGAATGGGGGTGTGTACCCCATCAATGTTAGCCCCAAGACTTGAGGGTGGATTCGTTGATCCCCAGGACCGATTTGACAGAAGAGAGAGAGCACCGGTACTGGAGTCTGAGACTCCAGAGAAACATTCCCCTGAAGGAACACCAGGACCGGGATAATTGGTCCTGGTGGCTGAACCTTGCAGAACAAACTCAGATGTAGCGTTTTCAGAATTATTCAGCCAAGGACGCTGAAGAAATTTCCCTGATGCAGTAGATTGATGATCCCATCCTTGTTCAGATGCTCTAGTTGGCCACGAACTCTCGTTGACATGTGGGTGTGAGCTGAAGTCTAACAGAAAGCTTCCAGATTTGCTGCTATTATTTTCTATCAGTTCAAATCAAAATAACCAGAGTCAGCATAATGTTCTTTCCTTTTTATAAAAGGAAAAGAGAAGAGCATAAATTTTCAAGTATTAATGCAAACAAAGAGAGAATGGAAAGGAATTCTATCAAACCAAAAATTGATGAAGAAAGGCTCCCGTAATGTGTAGAGAAAAGAGATCCAGATGGAGGCTTCCTGCGGCGCTCATTATGGCATGCCAAGCGCCTGCGGCAACTTCTTTTTCCTTGGTCAAATTCTGTCAATTGATGGAACCTGGAACCAAAGTACCAGGAAGCTATTAAGTCTATGTAACAAGGCAGCTATCGACTGGCCATAAGTGATCTGAGAAGATGAGCTTGTTGACCTCATATAAGACAATTTGGCTAGCCATTTTTCTAACCATTACATGCGAAATGTTTTGTCATAGATACAAACCAACACAAAACATTCATGGTATCTTTGAGTATTATTGAACTATATACACAAATATTTGTACAAGACTGACATATATAAATCAGAAGCATTCTATCTGTGTTCGAGTGGCTACTAATGATTGTGCAATGCACACATTCTTACTCAAAACTTCCCCGAGTTTCACACATTAGATTTCCTTCTTGTCATCAAGACCAAAGTTTGGCTCGTATAATGAGTTGATGGGATTTATTAACTACTAAGCTTTCTAGATAAATAGTTGCATAGCTCTGAAACTTCATGATTAATATTTATTGTAAGTAAATATCTACCAGTAAATAATAGGAGAGATGCTAGCAGTAGGGACTGAAGGTTTGGTTTGAGACAATAGCCAATGGAAAATGATTACTTCCGCAGTAATTAAACACCATATCGATATCTTGCTCACCATATTTGCAAATAAACATTCAGCTACCATATAAATGATGAACCCAAAAAAGAAGACCTCCGCGAGGTTCAGTTTGGATGAAGAGAGAAGCAATGTATAATGTTAGGCACCACAGAGGGACTCTTTTTATGCCATGGCAAAAAGGTAATATATTGGTATCCTGCTCTCGGTGGTTTTTAATCACTTTGTTGTTCGATGCACTTCATTCTTGTGTTTAAGTCAATATCTTGTTTAAGCTTGAACATGTGAATGGATTTTAACTGGAACGAAAATAAGGATTCAACAACTTCCCTAGTATATTACACATAATGATCTTAACAACCATAGAAATGGAATGAGGAATTCAACAGAAGCAAAGCATTAAAGAACACCCAGGGGAAATAACATAACTTAAAAACAAAAAACATGTTGGGTAAACCAGCGAGAGGATCAGAATCAATAGTCAACTCTTACAATAACAAAAAGAAAAATAAGATTAAGAGTATACTCTCAAATACCGTAGTTTAAATAGTTGTACTATGTTATATTGCTTTAAATTATTACATCTAACCAACACTTTCATGTACAAAGTTGGTTGTCTAAGATGTTTCCTCTAGGAGGTTGAAGCATGAGGGCATAAGATTTAAAAAGAAATAAAACATCATCCAATGCAAAAGTATGTCCAGTACTTTAATTCCATAATCTTGGCAATTGATCCATCCTACGCATCAACAACATAACTGAATTAAATAATCCGCTAAGCTAGCAGGCATGATAAAACAGCAACTAATATCAAAAAGCAAAGCTGCTTCCAACAATGTGCAAAATGGTGGAAAATTGGATCCACGAAAGGTAGTGTCATTACGCAAATGTTGTAGGCAGACTTCTAATATCATCTTAAATGTCCCACACTTCACATAAACACCAAAGTCTATGTTGCTCGGACTCTCCGGAAATGTCACCAGATGCATGCCGGATCCTCCAAATGTAGTGCATTTTTGGAGGATCCGACACGGGTGCGACATCATTTTGGAGAGTCCACGCAACATAGACCAAAGTAGTACCTCAATATAAATGAAGGCCCCTCTTTAACTTACTAAAGAGTGTGAATTGATCCAGCCATGTATGAAAACAAGCACACATCACTTAACGAACTGCCTTTGTACGCCAAAAGAAGCAGAAAAGTGCCAAGAAAGCCTACAAACTAGACTCCGAACAATACTATAAGCAAGAAGCTGTTAATACATAATTGCAAAATCCAATGTCATATTTAAGCATATATCGAATTAATTGGTCGCCAAATTGTTCTTGGATTTAGGAGATAAGGAAAAACAGCAGAACTAGCCCAAACAATAACTAGCCAATTCAGACAAAATTATTAATAGACAATAGCAAGAACAAAATCCTTACAGCAAACAATCAACACAAATTTAAAAAATCCACAAGAGTCAACTCTCTCCACCAAACCAGTATATAAACAACTATACGCACAAGGACCACTAGTCCATAAGTCCAACAATACGAAAAGAAAATCTCCAGCATAATTTGTTTAAAGAGTTTAACTTATATACATGTAAAGAAGTCACCTTAACTTTCTAATTTTAGTAGGTAACCTGTTTTATTTAATGGATATTACCTGTAGATATCTTTTTGTGTGAAATTTCTCTACTCTGTCAGGTATATATAGGTTAAACTCTTGTATAAAAAGTGAGCTTCACACACCTGTTGTGCATGTTTCTTATTGACACAGCCATATAACTAGTGCAAAAACACTTAAAACTTAATTAGAGTAATATGGAAAATTAAGCTGACCTGCTACATTGTTGACAAAACCTCTGTTCAAGACCAGCAACAATAACAGTAGGAGACTTAGAGTGCATACCACAAACTTTATGCCTCGAATAATAAGCCTTAGCATCACTCAGATCTACCTGACAACCTTCAACTTGACACCTAGGTGGCTGACCACCCTGTACCAATCCACCCCTCCCCCTCTTGGACGCCGGCGGCAAGTTTCCGTCTCCGGTCACCGGCGATGACCCACCACCCACATTTTCAAAGTAGATTTTCTTGCCAAACTTCAAACCATTGAGAGAGTCGGAAGAACTTGAATTACTACCAGAAGAAGAAACTGAACCCAGTTCCATTACCGAATTCCACTGCCCATTCATTCCACAGCTTTATGGGGTCAAATCATTATAAAAGGTAGCATTCCCATGAACATAGCCACAGTGTCATGTATACATTTTTATACATATACTTAGAGAAACAGATATTTTGAAAAAGGTCACCTTTTCTTTTGCACTTTTTCTTGTTTTATCACTCCTACTAGTATTTCTTTATTCCCTCCGTTGCATAAAATACAGAGGTTGTTTGACTGGATGCCAAGTTAAAAAGAAAAAACAGACTTTGGAATTTATGATTTAAAATAACATATACACATTTTGTGGTTATAATGTTTTTTTAAAGATACAATAAGATGTTTAAAACGTTAAACTATTTTTAGATATAAATTGGTTGTTTTTTGGACAAATAATGAAAAGAGTCCAATAAATTGTGATAAAAAGTATTAATTCCGTTCACTTTTACTTGTCAACCGTTGACTTTGCACGACTCTTAAGAAATTATTTATAAAATACATAGTTTATCATGATACTCATATTAATTGGTGTATAATCTTAATGGATTTGAAAAATAATTTGGAATGAGTAATTAGTGCTAAATACAAAACATGAATTATTTTTCTTTTGATATGCGAAAAGTGATAAGTAAAAATAAAAATTTACTTTTCCGTTTCAGTTTATTTTCTTATTAATCTATTCAAAAAAATAATAATACAAGTGTAATTTAAAATAATTATTTTATTCTTAAGGTAAAGTTTTTATAGTTACACAAGTTTAGAACAAAAAGTTTCAAATGTCCTAAAGTTACATAAATATAAATTCATAAATTTTATGTGTTTAATTTTGTAGTGTGTCAAATTATATGATATAAATTGAGAGTGGAGGGATTATCTCGATAAGGGTAATGTTAAATTTTGTGCATTCTTTCGAGTATATAGAGGTGAAATGAAGATATTTTATCTTGGTTTAGGGGATTGTGAAAAGGTAGAGGAGACCTGACAATGGGCCATGATGCCAGCTTGGGAACCCCATCTGCTGTGAAATAATGGAGGTGAGAAAAGAGAAGAGCTCTTTCTTTGCCTTTGGTTTTTGGGGCCTTTTGAGTACTTTTTAGAGAGTTCCCAGCAGCTTTACAACTGTTGCTGCTTTTGGGGTCACTATCTCCCAACTGCCATCTTATAACCACAATTTTCTAATTTTAGCTTCCCCCCTTCGTATATATATATATAAGTATCTACAAATGCAATCATACAAAAATACAGTTACTATAGAGTTGATAAGTACCTGAAAATTATACTTTCCGAAAGAATAGTTTGGGCAAGTAAATGAAAAACTGTTAAATTTTATATGTTAGACCAAAATATCTCGAGTACAATAGCGCATGATTTGAAACTAGTTGGATAATCAGTTTGCCCACTCAATTTGAACTAGACCAAAACCCTTGGTCGTGTAAGTTACTGGCACCGTCCATAATAAGTAATCATTTTATTTTTGGCACACTCATTAAAAAAATATGAATTCCTAGAGAAAAATATATATATTTCACTAAATTAACTTTAATTAATTGTTACATTGACACATGAGAATATGTAAATAAGAAAAAAATTTGAAAAAATAAAATTAGCTCCTTCTTGATTATGTAAATGGACACTTATTTTGGACCAAAATAAAAAGGTAAAATGGTCACTTATTATGGACCGGAAGGAATATAAATTAACTTATACTAATGTTACTCCCTCCGTTTCAACACGGAGTTTAAGAAAAAAAACTTTTAAAACTTGTGATATTAAAAGCTTACGGAATAAAAATTTTGTTGGGACCATAACATTTGTGTGGTTATAAAAGCTTCTCGTTAAAGGTAAAATAGGTAAAATAAAGAGTTTAAAATTGAATTATTCCCAATTGTAAAAATGTGTCATTCTTTATGGAACGGACTAATAAAAAAAGTGTGTCATCTAAATTGAAACAGAAAGAGTATACAAGTATAGGAATTTCGTACACTTTGTTGC
The DNA here is from genome assembly GCF_000715075.1 of Nicotiana tabacum. Lineage (NCBI taxonomy): Eukaryota > Viridiplantae > Streptophyta > Magnoliopsida > Solanales > Solanaceae > Nicotiana > Nicotiana tabacum. The sequence goes on along the minus strand of NC_134094.1, from coordinate 84,799,246 downwards.
TATTATTCTTTTTTTATGAAAAACTTGGGATGATTCGGCTTCATAAAGTTAATTTGAATAAGTTTTAGTTTTAGGTGTCCAAAAAAAGGTCGCGCCTTAAGAGAGTGTGATTTAAGTAATCTATCATAATGCAAGTATCAATAGCGGATTTCACTGCTAAAATATATAACTTATAAGTTACATAAAGATAAATTTACTATTTCTTTTAAGGCTCCCACTCATTGTTTTATACATGAGGATTAGAAAAAATATATTTCAAAGACAACATGAGAAAATATTATATTAGACTAATTCTTAGACTAGAAAAACTATAAATTTTTTGAAAAGGTATTGATCAATAAAGACATTTTTCTCTTAACAATAAATGGATCATGTTCTTTTAATCAAGATAAAAACTAAGGCACTTATTCGAAAACAGATTTTATTCATAATTTTTCATCCAGATATATGAATGTATGAGCATGTATTTATACTATTGCATATTGCCTTAGGGGTCATTTGGTAGAGTCTATATGAATAATATTGAATAAGGTGTATTAGTAATGCTGGTATTAGTTATGATTGCATTAGTTATGCTGACATTAGTTACGGCGACATATTTCTTATCTATTATTTGGTGTGATGTATTAAAGCATTGCAAAATTTCTAAAAGAATTGTTTGTTTATAAAACTACCCTCATAACCAGTCCATCACTTTATCTTTTTAAAAGAAACATATGTTGAAGAATGTTTTTATATGAAAAAGGTTTTAAAAAATTATTTGATTTGTCCACCTATATTGTAGTATAGAACTTAATATTTATTTATAAAAAAAAAAATATGCTAAGTATTTATTTATTTACTAGGGATGTAATTTTATTTCTCGCTTTCTTAGATTATTTCAAAATTGCATTAATATAATAACATATTTTAATCAAGCTTAAATTTTGAAAGACCATTTTGTCTTTAACTAAGTTAACGCATGCATTAAATCTATTGCATTGTTAATACCATGATTTCTTATGCATTAGTTATACATAGGATAATACTAAATATGGTGTATAACTAATGCATATGTTCAAAAAGTGTACCAAACAAAGTATTACTAATTCATAAAGCTAGTGCATTCATTATTTTACCTAGTGCATCCTACCAAACGACCCTTAATGTTCTGATCAAACACTCAATTCTTTTACTCCCTCCATTTCAATTTAGATGAGGCAGTTTGACTCGACACGGAATTTAAAAAAAAAAAAAACTTTTGAAACTTGTAGTCTTAAAAGCTTAAGGGGTAAAAATTTTGTGGGACCATGACATTTTTGTGGTTACAGAAGCTTCTCATTAAGGATAAAATGAAGAGTTTAAAGTTGAATTGTTTTCAAATTTAGAAATGTGTCATTTACACCTCCAGTATTCTAAAAATAGATTTTAAATTTTACTTATCACTTTTAGCATATCAAGAGAAGATAATTTTTTTTTTCATGTTATACCCATAATATTAATTACTCATTTCAAATTATTTTCTCAAATTTATTAAAAATATGTATCAATTAATAAGGGTATCATGGTAGATTATTCACTTATTTATTATTTTTTTAAGGGGCATGAAAAGTTAATAGTGAATAAATAAAAGTAAAGAGAGAGAATATTTTGGAACAGATCAAAAAAAAAAAAGTATTTCGTCTAATTTGAAATGGAGGTGGTATATAATTACAATCTCCATAAAAATTTAAGTAGGGGCCCTTTTGTTTTCTTTCATTTATTCCATCTAACACCGTCTGACTTGATGTGAACGTTGTTGCAGCTGGCACTTAGCTTGTTTGTATAACTCAAACACTTCTCTTCCCAATTGCCCCCTAAAGTTTTAAAGTATTAGAATGAGTCTCAAAAGCCTGAGTTTTTTTACTGCATGTACTGAACCTATGTTTAATTTACTTCAGGCAAGCTAATATATCATACATTATTCTTGGCGTTAAACTCAGTTTTGGTAAGTTGTTGTACTTTTCCTTTTAGCTGCAGTAAAAGAGAAAAGAAAAGGAAGGGAATAAGTTTTCAAGGGCAAAAAATTACTCGTACAACGCAGAAGAAAAAGAAAACAAAATTCCTAAACCTCAAAAGATGGAAGAGAAGACTGAATGCTGGAAAAAGCATGTGTTTATGGAGTGAAACTGTGAAAGTGTGAAACATCCGTACTGATTTCATTACGGCCCGTTTTGTCATAGATTTTGTCAAAATATATTTAGTTTTTTTTGGAAAAATACATATTTGTTTATAAATTTTATCCATATTTTGTCAAATTCCCAAAATTCAAAACCAGCTCAAGAGCTATTTTTGGCCCAAAATATTACTATTACATATTTTAAAAATTGGTTCAATTTTTATTTTATTTTATAAAAGAACTCACCATTTATTATTTTGTAACAATGCTGTTTCGTTTTCTTGGTCATCTGATAGTCTATTACGTAGTTCATTATAAAATGATAATTTTGTACCAAATTTATTTATATTACTATGGTTTGCGATAATATAATAAATATTATTGATTAATGTATTATTGGATATTTGTGATAGTTTTTAGAACTTGTGAGTATAGATTTTTTTTTTTTTTTTTTAAATGAAATATATTTTGAAAACGTGACATTGATAGTTTTTAAAGTGCTTTTTCTGGGAAATTGATGCTGAAAACCGTGTCCGTCTGTCCATGTCTCCAAAGCACACGTCATCTCTTTGTTCATTAATGCCCTTTTAGATACTAAACTAATATGGTTGAACATGATTTTCAATGTTTTTTATTTTCAAACACAGTCATCTCTAGATTTGTGTCGATCGGACAGACCTACTAAAAGTGCTTCTTATTTAAAAACAATATTTTTTATTCCGGTAAATCGCGACATCTAGTTAAGGCTAGAATAATCTCTATCGCTTTCCGGTACTATTCCCAAATCTTAATATAGGAACTCTTTTTTTGTTTTAATTTTTCTTTTTTTCTTCGTATATGCAATTCAGAAAATTGGTGTGTTTACCCGAAAAACGGATGAAGTTGAATAAGGGATTTTAGGGGCTTCTTTAAGTGTAGGTTGCTTGCAAGACTTTCGATAGCTGGCTCGGCCGAACGGAATCACCGATCTAGATAGAAGGGTCGTTCACTCCCTATTCTTTGAGAGGTTGCTTGCGACGGTAGCATTAGCTAGGCAATCAAGGCAGGTCGAACAGAGTCAGTCCTAGGGTGAAGATCATCGGATGGAAAAATGGATTGAGCTGGCTAATTACTTGATGACCCGGTGGAGAATGGGAACAGAGAGTCGCTCCCATAAACGAATGAATGGGACTCCTGGTCCTGATCGAACCAGAGATTCCGACAACCCGGGGAATCGGCAGAAAGAGATGGGTCGGATACTGGAATCTGCCCAAAAGTCCCGACTTTTTTGAGGCCAACTCCTCGAACTGCTGGGTGCGGCATATTCATGAACTGGCAAAGTGAACTCTCAATTTGATCAGGAGAGCCTAGAGAGCTCTCTATCTTTCCCCAAATTCCGACTAGCGCGGTTCTTTTTCTCGACCAATTTGAATTCCATTTCATTTTTTATTTTAAGTGTTGTAGAGTAGTAAGTAGCTAGGCGGATTTCAGCGCATGCTGCATTGAGAATCTCCAAAGAAATTAGAAGCGCCTATGATAGCGTATGATTATTCCCATTTGTGACCGACGGTTGCTTGCAAGAGGTGGCGATCGGCAGTGTTCCAAAGCGCCATAACGACGTGCGTTAGAGCCTTATGGCAAACGATCCCCAGCACCTGTAGTTATGGGGATCGCCTTCGGCTTGCTATACTCTTTCCCTAACGCATGCTGGTTACCATAAAGACACCGAGGGATATCGCATGCGCTAGTTTCGGGGATGTTGTTTACACTACTATTGGTAACAACTCAAAGTGCCGGAACGACTCTAGTGGTGCAAGCGAAGGTTTCAGTCTTGTCGAGCGAAGCAACCACTAGTCGCCCTTAGTGCTCCAAAACACCCTTTCGCTTGCGTGAGCAACGGCCCCTAGCGCCCAGAGCAAGCGCCTTTAGTGTTCCCGACCGCCTATCTTTCGGCCTTAGCGTTCCAAACAACCAGTAGTGTGACCGATCTGTGTTCAAAACAACCGATGACGCTAGCGACGACTCGTGGGGCCCCCTAACGCCGAACAAAAAGGACTAGTGCTATAACGACTAGTGGTGTTACGGAACAACTACCCGACGAGTGGTAATAAGGACAGCGTAAGTAGGTTTGACAGTAGCGTTAGGACTACTGGTTCTCGTAGTTGTATTGCCCTAACGCAAGACGCATGCGCTATACCGTCGAGTATTGCTTGCGAAGCAACCGCAACTCGTTGTAGGTCCTCTCCAACCATTACAGTCGAGTAGCTTTCACTCCTTCGCTTGAAATGTACGGTTGGTTTACCTAACGCATGGCTTCCCCAACGCCAATAGTCGCATAAGTTCTCCTAGGCCATAACCCATGCGTTGAAAGAAACCGCATGATGCATTCCGGAGTTGCCGTAGTTTCGTTACCGCCTTGTCATCTTGGGTTGGGAAGGATACGACAGGCTCAATTCAAGGACACTCAATTTCAAGCTCAATTTCAGGCTTTCGAAGCTCTGACGCTTTCTGTCACATTTGTTCTCTCTTTTGTTTATCTTTCATTTTCACTTTCTTTTTATAGAATGTAGTGCCCAACAGTTTAAAGGAAGGGGTGAAGTCTCGGGATCCGCTTTAGTCGAGTTGTTAGATGTCTCTCTCCGGAGTCGCTCCTCTATTTTTCGTGAAAGCATACGAGTCGTTATGTTAAGCATCTAATCCTAGTCTTTATGTTATCTGTGTTAGAGGAGTTAGATATCCCTCATGTTGAACAGTCTGACATCAAGTTGTTAGGACCTTAGTCGCTATGCGAACACTTAACACAAGACTGAAAGCGTTAGTGGTTTATGAATCAGTCATCAAGGATCGTAGCCAAACGGTGACCGGCTACGTAAGCACTTTGGGCGCAGGTTTACTTGACAAATTATCATAAAGACATCACTCTGCTATATATATAAGAAAATTGGATTCTAAAAAAAGATTCAATTAATTAGAAGCATTCGCAGTTTTCAGTTCGTTTGTCATCATCTAAAAGGAAAATCATTTTCCATGTTAGACCGTGCTTGAGGGCCGTGTGTAGGGTTTGGCTTGGGAAAAACCCGTGGATGAGCGAGAATATACGAATATTTTTGTTAGATGGTTTCCCCTTACAGTCTTTTTTGTTAAAATGAATAATGCGGATGGGTGTCTGCTTTCTTTGAGAATTTGGATTGTACAACCAAGAATGTGGCTGAATTCTGGGCCATCTACCGTGGCCTTATGTTGGCATGGGATTTGGGTTACAAGCAGGTCATTCTTGAAACTGATTTTGAATATTGTTTGCATGTTGTGATTCATTTGATTTCCTCTAATCACCCTCAAGCACAACTGATCCAAGCTTGCTGGAATCTTGTTCAAAGGGATTGGCAGTGCTTTCGTAAGCATACTCTTTGAGAAGAGAGAAGGTAAGATCGCGGCCGACTGGTTGGCATCTGAAGCTCTGAAGCAGCCGCCAGGTTATCAATAGCTTTTGACATGTCTGCCTGGACATAAGATACCTAAAGAAGAATAAAGAAAAGGAAAACATTATTGTAAATGGCACGAGAAATGGACTCACTCTACAAATAATTGTGTAAATTTCAGGAATCTGATTCAAGATTACCTTGACAAAGGTTTGTTCCGGATAGCAGACCGACCAATGGGAATCGAGACATCCACGTTTGCGGGAGCAGTAGAGACCAATATGATGTCTGCTGACCTAAGGAAGTTGTCTGACCCACAGAAAGAGTTGGAGGCAGCTGAGCACATCCCACAAGAGTCAAGCCCAGAAAGCGTGGCAAGTCATTCGCCAAGGCCATTACCAACAACAGGATTATGTTCGAGATGTCAACTTGAAATCTCGATGAATCGAGGAGAAAAGCATCTACCCTTTCGAAAAAGGATGGAATGGCGACCTGTGGTAAGAGAGCCTTTAGCACAAGAGCGAAGGATGCCGACTGATTCAATTGCCCTATCTACTCAATTGATTGAATATAGTTGCGTGAAGCAGCATAAGTGCTAACCTGATCTAAGGAAGGAGGGGGAACGCGAAAGCAAGGCTATTCCGGGGCGTCAAGCGTTTGTAGGCCTATCAGCCATGAAGTATGCATAAGCGGGAATAGGCTAAAAGGACGGTTATAAGGCATCTAGAGGGCCTGTTTTCGGCTGGTCATAACCAGAACTCTTAGGTTAGGGGTCCGCCCTTAGCCCAGTACTTAATAAAGGGAGGCAAGGCGAACTTCTTCTACGTCGAATTCACGAAAATAATCATATGAGAAATCGTCTGATGAAGAGTTCCCTAGCTAGATGATTTTCCACGTGGAATGAATTATGAAAATAGTATGGCAGAATGGTATGATTATACGACTAGAGAACAGATAACCAGGAAAGAAAGGGAGAACCGACCAGGGCCTTGCCCTTACTTTAGCTTTAGGAAGAAATCCAGACTTTGGAGCTCAACTTAGGGATCAGATATCGATATCGGAAGATCAGGCCCATCACTTCTTCTTGACTTCGATGATTTGCCTGCAGGAGGATCATCGAATGTTGGAGAAAGAGATAGAAAGCTGACTAAAGTAGGGGGTAAAGGGGCTGTGTATATATATTCCAATCGGGGTGATAGCTCGACTCGACAAATGGGAGAAAGATCAAATCACGCGGGAGAGAGGGTCCCACCCATCATCTAGATTCAAAGTCAAGGTCTTGTTCGGATATTGATCGTAGCAAGCGTTACTTCCTTCATTGGATGGATTCAGGCTTACTTGTCTCGCTCTCATATTGGAAGGCTAGGTTTGGAACCCTCTAGGAACTGAATCGCTAGAAAGATCTCTTCTTTCGTTTAAACCACGTGGACCCTAAACCAAAGCTTTGATCGCTGTGCTTCCCCCTTATTGTTAGTCCTCTTACCATACACCACTTCGAATGCTTACTTCCCCCCTTACTTAACATAGGCCGATTCACATCCTTTTTATAGGCAAACTCAGCAGTTGGAAGAACTTATCCCCCTTGCTCGGTCTCCCTTGCACTAAGCTCTTCAGCAAGTCTTCCAGTAAACCGACGACTGGAGTCTGGCCGTCCTGAGTGATAAGCACTACTAAACCTCAGTTCAGTGCCTAATTTCTTCCATAGCACCCTCTATTAGAGGGCAGACTGCTGTCTTGATCGGGCGTAATGCTCCCCCTTCGTCATAAGGCGTGCTTTCTCACCACCTAATGATGATCAAATCACGATCATGGGGTTGCCCGGTTCTAATTACATATGCAGAATAGAATGGAAATCAAGACCCCGAAGCTTCTTTAGTTCCAGATGATGCGGATCCAATATCATCTCCTGAGCTATACCTATAACTTATGCAAATTTTGATTTTCCCGAACTTAGTTAATAAATAAGGCGAGATGGAGACCCTGATTTGGACCCTCGTGATCGAGCTTATGATTGTAAAGAACGCGGAGCCATAGTCAAACGATCCAAACCAGGTTAAGAGCGCCGAAGCTTATCCACCTGAAGCACTCACTTCAACTCCTGTCCTGCAGTGGAAGCTGTAGCCGAAAGCTTCACTGTGGAGGCTGGCGGTCAGATGGAGCTGATTAGATCCACAGCCGAGATGGGGCCATCCCTGGAGTCAAAGAGTTATCACCCGCTGTATCATTGACGTGGACGAGGCTTCCTCGCATCATACCGTCGTTTCATCGAAAGATGATTCGACGTCGTGATGCAAAGGCTGACCGGTTCTGCTTTATCTCTCATGGTTTTCGATATCGCGGGTAGTCCACTTATATCGTAAGATAAGTATGGCTACCTTCGAGTCGATCTTTGAGAGATGTAGCTCCCACTACGGTGTTCAGTCTATTTGTAGTGAATTAACTACACCTTTTTATCACCTACAAAAGACATATCTCCCGTGGATCTCGGAGATCCCTCTTTCTCGGGGTATTTCCTGGGTCAAGTATTCCGCTCGTTTGCTGTCAGGAATTCAGTAGAGTGGCCTTGAAAGAAGCAAGCCTACTCTTCTTCATGTGTAATGCTTTCTTTAAGGATATCTTTCTTTTCGTAAGCCCACAAGGGATTTCATCAGGGTAAATTCCAATCTAACTATTAAATAAATAATTACGACTAATCGTAAGAGGAACTATTCTATATGTAATCTTCAGAATAGAGCTCTGATACCACTCTAATGAAAGCAAAAATCCCGAGAAAACGTATCTAGAAGAGCTTGAGGATTTTAAGTTACCTTTAGGGCTAGTTAGGTAAAACCTTATATACGCAATTATCAGATCGATCTTTGAAGGACACGATGGAACTTTCCTCCTTGACTTTAATTTAGGAATATTTTCATCCGGGATTGGAACGACCTATGTTGTAACGGAGGAGAGAAGGTGAACCAGCTCCCTTTGGTCGCCTCTCCTGTCTGGTCGAGTAGCTTTCGCTCCTTCCTACTTACTTTATTATAATATAAGCTTAAGCTGCCACGTGGCCTATTAGGAGCTTTTTAGTCATAGTGGGAGCTTTCGGAAACCACTTAGCAGGTCTTCATCATAGGAAGAGGGAAGAACAAGGGAGAAGATCTTATTTAAAAGAAGATGATTCCAAAAGAAAGTCAAAACGGGGAATAGGATGCCTTAAAGGTAAATAAGAAAGATCCTAAATAAAAAAGAAAATACCTGCCTTTCTAATGAGATGTGATCTGTCTAGGGCTAGCTGAACTAAGCCTCATCAGAGGAGGAAAGATTTGCTGCTTTCATACTTCTTCTTCCTGCTACGCCCTTGCTTTCCCACCGCTCCGTGGGGGGCCTTTTCTTCTCACTTGAAAGATGCGATTTGAAAGAAGAGAAGAGGTTCTATCAGTTAATCACCATCCCTTCCTCTAATGAATTAGATCCCATCTGCTAACTATAACTCAACTCCGAGGGAATAATGAAAAGCAAAAAAATCCTCTACTCGAAAGTCGTTGCTGATCTGATCTTTTCTTTCCTGGGCGTGGGCGAGATAAAGTCTTCTTAGTCTTCCGCTTTTTCG